>NC_036451.1:24118350-24212287 GCF_002775205.1 Xiphophorus maculatus | reverse complement strand
CTAAACTCTTACAGAGAATAAACACAATAAGAACATGTTTAATCTGTGACATTGTTTATTAAAATGGCACATTTATGATGTATTCAAATTAAATAGTATCGGCACACTTAATGATATTAGCGATTAGGTTATGTATTCAGCAAGTACTTTTACTTTTAATACTTAAGTATTTTTAAAAGCCAGTACTTTTTTACTTTTACTTAAGTAAAATGTTAATGTGGTACTTTGACTTTTACTTGAGTACATTTTTGCCTGTGTATTTGTACTTTTACTTAAGTACATTTTTTGAGTACTTTCTCCACCACTGAACATCCCATTCCTTAACGCAACAACAACAACCTTTGGTGAGTAAGTTGTCACAAGGGGTTGAACACTCAAAGGTAGCAGTTTTCAGCATCAGAAGTTTAAAAATGAAATTTGAGGAAGCACAAAAAGTCATGAGACAATGTTTCGAAGGCAAGATTATTTTCTTTGGGGGTATGCCAGCTCTTCGCTCAGGATGCCGCAACACAGCGAGATTTCAGTGTGTGTGCGCGTTCCTGTTGCATGTCGGCATTTCTGTTGGAAACCATGCTTAGCAACAACAGTCTCAATGTCTGAATCTAGCAGCGTCTCATTTCCTACCGGAACGTCTCCATAAAACACCGAGTTCACAGCATATTGTGTCACAAATGAAATGCTGGATCCTCTTTGTTGGTATCCATAATTTACATTGACAAAAACATCAATTAAAGATGAGGAGTAAAACAAAAGCTTCTTCGTGTTCCAGTGCGCTCGACCCGATCTGACGTACTTTAGCAGGATGCTGCACTTTTAATCCGGGTACTTTCTGTACCAAAGAGTTGTCATAAAATTTACTCTGGTGAGAAGAGACTAGATCTCATTGGTGTGCAAAGTAACACTTTCAGCACTGCCACATAAAGAATTTAACTCCATATTTAAATGCATTCTGCAGTAGGATAGATGGAATGGTTGAGTGGCTGAAATGGTCTAAAAACATTAGTCACTAATTCAGCGCTTTGGAAAAGTATTCATACTCAAATTTTTTTCATACTTGTGTCACTTTCAGAATACACATTTCAGTGTATGTATCCGATAAGCCCATCTATGCTGAAGTGCATTTTGCTTAATTGCTGTTCTGCGTAAGTGAGAGTCATGACGGCGTCTTGTTGAAAAAGGGTAAAGATCAGAATATTTAGCGAAAAAGATTTGAAAAACTATTGGCAAATCTGAAGCTAGATGTACATACTTGTACATAAAAATAAATCTACAATAAATGTTCACATTAAATATAATCAAAACCTTATGTTTGATTAAGAAAAAGAGGAGCAGATGAAGACAGTCTGTTTGGAAAAGTCATTATTCTTAAAAATTTCTTCTGAATTAGCAGAATCTTGTACCTCGTATGGAGATGTTATTGACATGTAGCACTCCAGACATTGTTTCAATATATTAAATGTGGATGTATTAAGCTGTCATATAATGTCAACATGCAAGACCAGTTCATAAAATAATAAACTTTACACAAAACACCTATTGATTTTACTGTCTTTCTACATACAAGTTCAGTATGTTGTTTCCAAGTTCGTTAATCATGAACAGTAACTCCTTAAAAAATGCTTTGAGGCACTTGGCTAATTTTAATGCCACGAATGGCCCAGTCAAAGTTAAATCCAGGAAAGTAATGAAAAAGAGACACTCTTCACCAAGAACAGCCAAAAAAGAAAAAAGAAAAACTGGTCCCATCCGCCCAAAAAGAATCACAGATGTAGTTCGAGGTAAGGACGTTTCTGGAAGGTACTGACTCATCACGGGAGCTTCATTTTAATTCATGGCTCTCATTTTGGTGAGTAAATCTTTTTGAAATTGTGTAGCCTTCTCTTTCCACTTCACCATTATGCACTACTTTTATGTCTGCCACATAAAATCCTCATAAAACACAACCGAGTTTTGTGTTGCAGCATGACAAAACGTGAACATGTTCAAAGGATGTAAACTCTAATTACTCTGTATACGGAGGTCAAAGCAGGTAGAGCATCTTAGAACTCAAATTTGTTCAATGTAAATCATTATATGTACAGATCAACTCTCACCCAACTATAAAAAGAGTCTTTATTTTTTGTTGTTGTGGATAAAGGTGTACCAAACTCTACTATAACAAATTTTTATTGTTATATTATCATGACAAAAGTATCCAAACCTCCGCGATTAGTAACTAGTTTGAGCTTGAAACTACATTTAAGTTTTAAAAACCAATTTAACGGCAGTCGGGTGTGAGTGGGCGCCATGTTTCATTGAAGGAATAAAGAGCTACCAAAGTCTGACCTCCAGGTCAAACGTTTCTGGGTGTGAATCATCATCACACAACAAAAACACAATTTCAAAAGACTTCCCAAAAAAATATATTTGCTGATCTTCAGCAGGCATGCAAAGGTTCTAGAATCATTCCTGAAATATTTAGAGCAAAAAATAAAAAAAAAAACATACAGAATAAGGAAATTCAAGCAACACAGAGCGGTCCAAGAATAACGTGCGTTGCCGTCTGTAAAGTCACAATGCAAATAAAATCTTCTGTCCTTTATATTGACTAATTCTGTGCGTCCGCCATGGTGGAAGACTGAATAAATGTGTGGGTAGCACTGAAAAACACAGAATGTAGAGAAACAATCCCTAAAAATCGATTGTGAATTGGCGAAATACTGTCATTTTAAAAGGTCGAGTTTCTTTTTGGTGAACATAAATCGGAAGAAGGACAGATTCTGAAATCTCCCAGCATATTCTCAAGAAAACATTAAGAAATGGGCCGTGCAATAAGACAACAAAGCTTTAGTTAAAGCGTAGGTTTATACACATTTTGCCCTCACTTATATTAAATAATGAGATAACCACATATCAAAGTATGGAGATGCACAGAGAACGCTATTCTCAGATTGACTGTTAGAAACTCAACCCAAAACAGACATTTTACTAATCAGGGTGTACTGATACTTTAGCGTGTGACAAAGATTAAAGATTTAAAGTTGGCTGTTTGCTAGTGAGTCTTCAGCAGATAACAGGAAGGCTAAACAGATTGCACATTTGCCTTTTTTTTTTAGCATTTAAAGCTTCCAGCTTCTTTGCCGGTTATGCAACACACTAGATTTAGAAATATTAGTTGCCATTTAGAAATCCTGGACTGCTCTGTTTTTCTTTTTTTTCTCTCTCTCTTTCTGCAGGTGTAGAAGCAGACGTCTAGGGTGTTGCCTTGTATTCTCTCTATACTTCTTTCTCTTTAAACCCTCCAACATCTTTTTTTTTTTTTTTACAGCTACTGCTCTCTCAATGACACATCTGGTCTGCTTCTAGTATACAAAAAGACAGGAAGATCATAAAAAATGTTAAATGCAGTTCTTTTGATTCTCCTATATTGTCACCTTCCTAAAATAATGGCTTAAGTCATTTTGTGCCAATTTTTTTTTTACCTAAATCATCTTTGGCACAAAAAAAAAGGCGGTCATTTTTTTATTTCATTGTTTTACTCTTTTTTTTTCAAAATCAGTTTTGGCAAACAAAACTACTTACTTTTAGGAAAATGACAACGTTTTAGTGCTTTAAAAAGGTTTTGCTAAAATATATATCAGCAGATCAAGGCTTTAGAATTTGATCGTTTTGTGTTTTTTGGTCAGACAGCAATACGAATCACAAATATATATCATCATCGTAGTATGTATGCGCAACATTAATATTTAAAAGAACAGCTATAAATGCAATAACTTCACTTATGTAAGTACATATATATTTATTAACTCTCACTGTTCATGTCAATATCATCCCAAAATATGACACAGATTTACCTAAAACGCTGAAAATCAAGAGAGTACTGGAAGCAGGGAGAGAGCAAGACGTTTGTTTTTATGAATCGCAACAAACATTGTCGTTGCAATGTTTATCTATTGCACTATTTTTCCCCTCCATCTTTTTTCAGCCGAGTTCTTTGTGTGAAAATCTGATTATGTGTGTTGGACCTGGTCACCTTCAGCATGCCCAGACTATGGAGCATCGGCGACAATCAAAAGATTACACCTGAACCCTCCGCGCTGTGGCATCAGCCCCCTCGTTCTGTTCCCATCTTCACGCCATAATCGCCCCAGCTGCCTCCTCTCTTCATGCACGCATCCCGTGCAGCAGATGCGGCGTCCGCAAATAGATTCGGATTACCGGGAGGAAACTGCTGAAAGTACGTGTTGGGAGTAATCGCTTCCCTTCTACGTCGAAATCCGCGCATTCTTTGCATCTAATCATCGTGATTAGGCGAGCGGATGGATTCCGTTAGAACGAGCAGCTGCAGACTCGTGCAGTGAACTCACTTCTCCAGAGTCGCAGCATCGTGAACCCTCCTCTGTGGGCCCGCGTGTTGTGCTTGCAATGCTAACCGTCAGCTGACTGGATGTGTTGAAAGCGTGCGTGCTATTTCTGCGGCGCTTTTTGTGCGCGCGTAATTGTGCAGGCCGGATCTGTGCGTTAGCTCTGAGAAAGACGTGGCAGTTCATTCACACAAACAATGCAAAGATTTTCCAGATGGCATCGGTCCATATTGATCGGCGGCCAGATAATTCAGCCGCATGCTTTTCGCGCGTCACATATATACGAGGCGGTGTATTTTTACACACCCCATAAAACACAGAAGACGTGACGAAGAAGGGCAGAACTTAGTGGAGAAATTATCTTTCTATCAAGCAGACGGGGCCTTTACTCGGTTCTAACATTTTGAACAGTTCCGTCACGATCGCCGGTGATGGATTTTTGCCCAAGTAAACACAACAAAGGAAGCGCGGCAGAAAGCAGACTCCATCTGCTGTGTGAACCGAAATGAGGTCTATTGATGTGCGTCCTGTTGTTTAAAATGGAGACATTGGCATTTGCAGCTGCCTGGCTGAGTGATCAATCAATTTGAATAATAAAGCCCAGTAATTACTGGCTGTGCTGCCCCGGCACTGTCCTTTTTTTTTTTTACACCCCCTCCCCCCATACCCCCAAATTCTCCTTAATCGTTTCACAATGCTTGCTGAAAAACAAGTGTTACATTCCTTAGGTTTAGCTCAACTCCCTGGCATTGAAAAATGCGGCGGCACTGAGTGATAAAGCTGATTCCACAATGTAATGAGGGCAAACGAACAGTTTGCAGAGCGAGAACAAAACCATCAAGAACTCTGAATAAGGAGGTTAAGAAAATGTTTTGTCTCCTCTTTCTTTTTTTTTTTGCAGATTTCTGTAAGTAGGAGGCAATTTCTCTCACTCATATTGGATTGCTGTCAATTTCTGCCACGGCATCTTCCTTTAAACGAGCTAAGATGACAAGGGCTGTTACTGCAGTGTGGGCTGCCTTACTTTTCATGGGCTTCCTATTTTCTTTTATGCAGCAGTAGATGTGTCCCCGCTTCTTGAAAAACGGGGACACGAAAACAAAATAAACAGCAACAAGACGAACCGGGAGCCATTTTGGCAGAAACGAAAACAGAAGGAGGAAATTAAAAGACACGGTTTCGCAGCGAAGCTCCATTTCATGCAAAAATGATTACAACCAGTATTCGAGCGTTCAGAAGCCTCTTGGTACTTTCCTACAAAATGACTAATGGTGTCAGGTCAGAGAACCCTCTAAATGCCTCACTCAAAACATTCCTCATCTTACATAACTAGAGATGCACCGATACGATGTTAATATCTGTATCGGTCCCGATATATAAAAACTTTCTAGATCGGGTATCAGCGAAGAGCAGGGTGAAAATGTGCAATATTTTTTTTCTAAAATAAATCACTACATTTCTTTCGTCTCCTTTTGGTCGACTTACGACTTACTGTAATGTAGATGGTCCACAAAAGAGTATACATAGTTGTCAATCCCTACTATGGTCATAGGTTTAAAAAGAAAGCAAAAACACCCCATTGGAAAGCTGACAAAGAATACTAAAAATAGAAAACCATGTACAAAAAAATAAACAAAATTGACTCAAGTAAGTGATGGACTGATTACTTGAGGATGGATGGATCGGCGATCAACTAAAAGAAAGTTCATTTGTAGATAAGAAAATAAATTTGAGTTTTTGCTCCCTTATTGTCACGCAATTATTATTATTATTATTCATCTCTCCCACGACGTCTGTTACAATTTCAGGGAAACTGTGAATTATGCAAATTAGGTGATGAGGTCATCAAGCAACCTGTGGTGACTTTTAGGCCAGCTACTAGCTACTTTCCTTACTAAGGAGCTAACAACAGCAGAGCTGTCCCAGGAGAACTGCACAGACAGCAGCCGAAACACTATTCTTAACATTTATGATGTTCAATAAAAAGGGCTACGTTTATGAATCAGGAAAACAAAGTATTGTGTGCACAACAGTAACTGCAACAGCTCTGAAATATTTCATGAAACACATTATCAATGAATAGTATTAGAACAAAAACCAAATGTGCTAAGGTTAGCGGTCAGTGTGCTTCAATAAAATGTGACTAAAGACCAGATCGAACCCCCGAATCATTCAGAGAGCATGTGTAAACTGTTAGGACGGCTCCCTTTCAACAAACCAATAAATCTGAAACGAGACATTGTGAAATGCTGAAAGCTTTAAATAACCTCAAAACTGTCACTTTATTTACATGAAGATGCATGTAACCTAATGTGTAGAGTCAAATATATGGTTTGGAATGAATGATTAAAATGGGAGCGTTTCAGGTGACACACTATGAGATGTTATAGCAGCTTTCTTAGCTTCGTTAACCTTATTTTGGTATGTTACATTTGAGAAAATATCAGTTCCTGTAAAGAAAAAGATCTACAAAATCCTTAATCTGAAAAGTAAGATTACTTTTCAGATTAATCTTACTTAATCTGATTCGGATTACCGGGAGGAAACTGCTGAAAGCATGTAGTACTAAGTATTACATGCTTAGTACAAGTACTAAGCATGTAATACAGGTTATTTTGTAGCATATACAAGGTATCAAGGTATAATGTGCCAAAAGTCCAGATTGGGACATCCGTTCTAAAGTAATAATTAAGCTATCATTCTGAAACCATTTTTTATGCGTATAATATAAAGGACAGAAATGCAATAAAAGTTTTGATCTTACCTTTTGTCTGCACTTCAGAACAACACCGTAAGCACCTAAAACAAAAGCAAACCGTGTTAATAATAACTTATCACAGCTATTTCTACGAACACCCAGTCATGCATTCGGATTAACTGAGCGGGCGGTAACATCCTCAACCTGATAAAAACAATTAGAAGTGCATATATGTAACTTCTATTGCATTGGTCAAGGTAGTGAAGCAAGTGCCCAAAAACAACAAAGTATTTTAAATCTTTTTTTTTTTTCTGTCATACTTCTTACACCTTAATGTGAATTAATTAAGAACATCTTTAACCTGTAAAAACATCAGGTTGTTCAGTAATAGGAGTGTTGGTGAGCTGGTGTGGTTCTGCTGTTATGGACCCTGGCAGTCCCAAACGTGTGTCCCCTGGGGGACACCAGACTTGGGCTGAACAGGCACACGACAAACTGCTCTGTGCTCCTTCTCCAGTTTGTCGGCTGGTCGTCTGTCTCAGCAGGAAGCCGCTCTGACATGCGGTAAATGCATCCAGACCAACGGGTTGCAAATCTAAAACGGCGGAACACCGACAACCTTAACATGCCGAGGACAAAACCCGGGCTTGTTGATGCCACAAATATTTTTGTTGCTTCTATCAATCAATCAATCCAGTTTATTTGTGTTGCACATTTCAGCAACAAGGCAGCTCGACGTGTTTTACATCATAAAAGCACAGAAAAATCAACAATCGAAACATCAAATTTTTACCCCCCCCCCAAGTGTCGTAATTTACACATCAAATTGTTGGTTAGTGTTTCATTTATTGTGGCACAAATGCAACTCTAAACATCTGCGTTGTTTTTAGTCTAGACTTAAAGGAACTCAGTGATTCGGCTGTTTCATGACTTGTTCCAGATTTGTGGTGCATAGAAGTTTCTATTTGTTCATTTGTGATCAATCGCTGAATATTTAGTGCTCATGAATTTAAATCAAATGCATCAAAGAAACATTTTATCAATGGGATAGTTTTCTTTTGATGTAAATTCTTATGTTCAAGTTTATCCCCCCAATTTTTCTTTTTTTTTGATAAAAAATGTTTAATTGATAATGTAAAATGGGATAAACTGCAATACAATATCTTGCTCTAGCATTTTTGTCCCTGTATGTTTAAGTTGTAAGTTTCACATAGTAGCCACAAAATTAAATGTGTTTTATTGGGACTGATTTGTTAAGTAGCATAGCTTTGAAAGTGTTTTACTAACATAAGTCTCAAATGCATTAATATCATCTCTAAAATTCACTTTTGTCAATTTCTACCCATTCTGTTTTGCAAAATGGCTCAAAGTCAGTCAGATAAGATGGAGAAAAAAGACAAAAAAAATAATACTTTTCATTCAGATGGATTACATTGTCACTGCTCAATCGAAACTGAAGAAAAGAATCCCCCCACAGCACCACAGCGTTATTTCTCTGGGAATACAAATGCATGACAAATTCCTCAGATTATATTTTGTAACAAAATTCTCTCTAAGGAAAACTGTGAAGTTTGTGCCTGCAAGGAGAAAAGTTCAAGGAGTTGTGAACACATTTGTGAGGAATTGTAACCTCGCACCAAACACTAAGCAAAAAAAAACAAAACGACAAAAGCATAGTTTTAGCTTGTGTGCTAAAAGACACTAACCCCAGCAATGTATTTCCTAATAACAACCTTCTTCTTTAAAAAAAAATACAAAAAAAAAAAACAAATAGAGGAGATAGTTACATAAGAGAGCTTTTAATTGCTGGGGTGAACCTACATAAAGCACTTAGCCCTAAGTCATTAGCAAAATTGACTGGACCCCCGATCAATGGAGGACAAAATCGATAGCGCTGAACTGAGAGGAACACGTTTGGACCACGAGCGCGAAGGCAGAGGCTGAAGTTGATGTGAGACAGACAAACTCGTACCGCTTTATATTTTAATGTGGCCCTAAAAGCGCAGGGTTCCTTCCTTCCAGAGCGACTCATCACTGGAGAGGCACTCAGCTTTTTAAATCCCTAACACAAAAGTTTCCCCGTGTCCTCTAGCGGCACGCTACACGCACATTCTAAATGTCAGTGTAGGAGCGTGAAAACTGGGACAAGTGGGTGGCCTCGCTTCAGAGCTGCTGCAACTTTACACTGAGCGAGCCGCTCGAGGCAAAAGACGAGCCAGAGGGAGCTTTTCTGAGGGGCCGAACTCTCGGACCCACCGTGGTTCACTTGAAGCTGACGACACTTGGGAAATGCGGCATGCGTGTTTTATACAAAACTCACTGTAATGTAAAGCAACCGAGTAAACCTGCTACATGGCCTCTCGCAACAAGCAACAAATCAATCAATCGCATGACAGACGAAAACGAGCTCGATGATTTCCATTTGCATGACTTATTGTTTCTCTCTTTATTCTACTACCAAGAACCGGATAATTAAAGTGTGCTGCTTTGGTCTTTTTAGTCTGAAGGACAATTCTGTTTGCAGAGAATTCGTAATTTATGTTATTTGCTGTTTCTGTTGTTTTTGTTTATTTATTGTGGATATTTGAAATGTCTTCCAGTGTTAAATGCTCATTAGAATTTGAGGTGTACTGATCTTTGAGAATGTGTTCTTGATTATTAAGGCGTTAGCATTATATCACTTGATAACGGGCTCAAAACAACAATATTATCATTTGCCGTGATAGCTTCTGGGACGATTTATCGTCCAGCAACATTTGTTACTGTGACAGGTCGAGTAGTACAAATGAATTGTGCTTAATGTCAAATTGCAATCTTTTTGACTATATGCTATTCTTTTATGTAGATCGGTATTCAAAAAGCATTAAAAAATAATATTATTTAAACAAAATGAAGTTAAATGGTGTCATAACTCATTTTATGCAAGAATCTTCACAGAGTCGTCGTGGATGGTGACTCTGTGGGCAGGAGGAATCTCCAGTAGCAGTTAGACTTGCAGTGAATCAGAAGAGGCCTCTGACTGAAGACTGTTGCTGCATCATGACTAGCATAACATGCTTACAGCTCAACTTCCTGGCAGCAGAAACGATGTTCCACTGTAACATATCCTGGGTGACACCGTGAGTATTTGGCGAGCTCTGATAATCCACCTGGTTTGCTTTTGCTGTCCCTCTTTGAACATCTGGTTGGTGTGGTTAGGATGCTGGGCAGAGAGAGGCTGGGTCAGGGTTCTGATCGCGGCCCATTATGATCGATGAAAGAGACGGATTGAACTTCCTTCTTCTGCCTCTCCTCCCTGGTTTTGCCCCCGCGTCCACGAAGCCTCCTCTCCATCTCCTCTGGGATTTGGGGGTCGCAGTTCAGGTTTTATTTTGGCTTTTGAGATGCTAATCAGGTACTCCTGGTCGTGAGAAAACGCTACCTTGTTGCTACGGTTACGCACCAACAAAGTGATAAAGCAACCGCCGCGCAGCGTCCGAAAGTAGAAGGGATTAATTGTGAAAACGCCTCAACCAAAAACAATTAGCGCAATTGTCTACAAAAAAGAACAAATCAGAACTAAAGTCAAACAGCTACTCCAACACTGTGAGAGACGCAATTCTATTAAACTTCTTTGTAGACATCTAGTTCAATAATTGAAATAAATTAAGCAATTGGAGTGCCCAATAAACATTTTCATATTTTATTCAGGTTAAAAACCAAATAATTTGTATTTTATTAAGATTTTATATTATAGATAATATATTATATTGGTAAGTAGAAGGAAAATTATGTATGTCAATATTACTTGTGTTTTGCGCATCTAAAGGATATTTTGAACGTTCTTTGCAAAGACAGCTCAGACTCAGATTAGATGCAGAGTATCTGGAGGTTAATCGTGGTTGTAATGTGGCAGCATGTGACAAATTCAAGAAGTATGACTTATTTTGCAAAATCGAAAAAATTTTTCCCTCTAATTCTGAAGTCTATCAAAACTTAGAACTCCCACCAAATTCAGTCTAAAAGCATAAAATAAAAAAATATAGATAGGAATAAAGGACAAGTGTTTTTATGTATAAACTGGGATAATCTTGAATTTCTTTTTTTCTTATTAATTTAAAAAGACTGCTAAAAAAAAAAAAAGTCAAATCTAGCATGTCAGACGTCAAAGAAGAACCTGAAATTGGTATGAGCCAGAAAGAAAAAAAGAAAAAAAGCCTGATAAGAGCATTTCTGGTTTGTACTCACTGTTTTTAACAGATCAAATAAAAACAAATAGTCATCCTTACCTTCACCCACAATCCCAAGGACTTCAAATTTATTCATTACATCACAGATGTCAGGAATCTTCATGAAGTCAAAGGTATGATGTGTGAGGTGCACGGAGCTCAGGCACGGGGGCCCTGGCTACAAGACGGCATGCGGCGGCCAGCTGGCGGCCCCACAGACGGCCACATCTGCTGTAATCCATAACATGGGCCTCATGCCTTCTCGTCTTCACCTGCAGAAAAGCACCAAATTAAAACAGCGTAAACAGCTCTAATGGCAGCAGACAATATTACTAGGGAAAATTGTTTAAACCATCGTCTTGACAAAATCATGACATTAACTACTATCTACAGTAGGCGTGGGGCAGTTAGTAGCATCAATGCACACTACAGTTCGCAGTTTTCAAAGCTGCTTAAATTCACCATCATACCGTTCCTAATGTTTAAAATCCTTAAAATGAAATGCCAGAAAAAAATCTGTTCAACTGAACTAAGGGTAGAGTAACTCAGCACTACTCCTAACCCCTGGTTCACTCAAAAAAAAAAAAAAAAGGTTACATTTGGAGTCATGGTGCAAAAACTTGCCCTGCGACAGACTGGCGACCTGTCCAGGGTGTACCCCGCCTCTCGCCCGGAATGTAGCTGGAGATAGGCACCGGCAACCCTCCCGACCCCATTAGGGACAAAGGGTGAACAGAAAATGGATGGATGGATGGATGGATGGATGGATGGATGGAGGGAGGGAGGGATGGATGGATGGATGGATGGATGGATGGATGGATGGATGGATGGATGGATGGATGGATGGATGGATGGATGGATGGATGGAAAAACTAGCAAAGTGCCCCCTATCTCTGTTATAGAGGTAACGCTATTATATAACAGATTTTCTACACTGGAAAAACACAAAATCTTACCAATTATTTTTGGTTCTACCTCAGTACACTTGAAATAAGACAAAACTAACCAACAAGTAACTTTTCAGCAAGCTACCGGAGTTTGTTTTAGGTAAATAATTCCTTCGTATTAACGAAAAACTACTAGTGAAATAATCAGATCGTAAACTCTCAGTGGAAAAACCTTGTTTATAACTGACGTGTTATTTCTCACACTTCCTTTAATGCTTGCATATAAGACTCCCCAATGCAGAGACGTCACCATTCAGACCAATGGATTTTATAATAAATACCTGCTGTATGATATCTAGGAATTGTTGGCTATCTTAAATGAGAAACTACCCATCCAAACCACATGGTGCTTTTACTGCTGGTTATCGTATCTTTATCAGAAATTAAGTGAACTCTTCATACAGTTCAGTATGAACAGGCTGAAGTCTGGTGAGAAGATGGGCATAAAGAAGGATCTAAATGAGCACAGCGAAGGCTTTAAATCACAGTCCCAAAACCAGTGGATCCCACCATTTATAATCCTCTTTTAAAAGACCTCCCTCGCCTGTAAAATGCCCTAATTATTCAATTTCCTCGCTCCCAGTTTATACCACGAACATTCTGCCTCATAACTTAAGTCTTAGGTATTACCCGTTAGGCTATAACTGATTATATTATTAGGAATATTAGCATAAATAACACAGCTTCGGAGCAACTGAAGACACTACGCAACACTGACTGTGGGGAACTCTAAATATTGCGTACGTACCAAAAGCCGACAAGAGATTTATGAATACAATAGGGAAATTTTGAGCTTTAGATGTGCCATCAGACTTCTTCTACTGTCCCTACCTTTTCAGCAGAAAGAAACAGAAACACACACATCCTTAACGTGATTAAAGCTCCTCCTCTGGTATCCATGCACTCTTTTTAGGCTTATTGAATCAGATAAGGCTCCAGATACCACTTTCCCCAATTCATCTTCCCCTTGCCGAAGAGCTCAAGGACTTAACCATTGCCTACTCACACTCCCAGTCTCCTACGGTGCTGTGGGCACTGGGGCCGCTCATCACTATGCAAAAACCTCGGCACCAAAAATAAACTCTGTCTCCCTGATCGCTAAATATTGCTGTGTGGTCTTATCTCACTCAGCCAGCGAAGCATCGATGAGGGTGAACTGACAGCAAATGTTGCCAATTTTAAAGAAGGAGATATAAAAACACACACACACACACACACACCCACACACACATTTCATTTAGTCACCTGCAGTCGTGTGTTATCGTGTCACTTGGCATGCAACCTTTTGGTTTTAGAGCCGATTTAAGCCATTTCCTTACATCCAGAAGGCTTATATGATCAGAAAGGCACTGAGCATCACCTTGGATCTTATATTTCTGTCTGTATAAACAGAATGACTCATGCGTGGTAATGGAGGGAATGTGTCAAATTGACGGCAAAGCCTATACATGTGGTGTGTATCGAGTGCCAAAAGTGCCACAATAATTATAATGATAATAAATAAATCAGCAAATGATTATTTGCATACATCCTCATTAATATCCAATTGGAAGCAATAATTTAATAAGTAAAGGAATGTATCTATTGTTCGAAATTAATATAAGCAGAAAACTACTTCGGCATTTGTTGTTGTTTAGTTGGTCCTATTCCACGTTTCAAACTTAAGTCGTTTAAATGTATCCTCTGATTGGTTAGCGGGCGATTATATTGATAAAGTCAGTTGTTACCCCGCCCACACACTTTAAACATTATGGTTAAAATGTAAAAAATAAACACCAGAAACTTTAAAAAAAAAAAAAAAAGTTATTTTTGGATTATTAAGGCATATTTAGGTAAGCGTATAGTTAGCTTTTTCTGTGTTTTCTCTCAACCGTATTTAACTGATGATGTACCAGAAATTGTACACAAACATAGTTTGGTTTAAAGCTGAACATGCAGAAGTGCACAGTGCTACCAGACGCTGTGTAATTTTTAAACGAAAGACGAAAACAAAACTGTGCGAACTTCTAGCTATCACTAAAGTCTGCTTTTTAAGGAGAGTTAATATTCCTTATTCAGCAACAGTGGAGCTGAACTGACATTTAGTGAAGCGGGCAGCCCCACCTCGAGTAGCTGAAGCTACTCGAGGTGGGGCTGCCCGCTTCACTGTGCCACTGGATCAGAGACTTCCTCACCAACAGACCTCAGGTGGTGAGAATAAGTGGCTCAACATCGTCCCCACTGGTCCTCAACACAGGCACGCCGCAGGGCTGTGTGCTCAGCCCAGCTCTCTTCACCCTGTTTACACACGACTGCGTGGCCATCCACCCCACCAACACAGTCGTGAAGTACGCGGACGACACAACAGTAGTGGGTCTCATTTCAGACAACAACGAGACCCACTACAGAGAGGAGATTCTGCAGCTCACTCAGTGGTGTTCAGCCAACAACTTGGTGCTGAACACAGGGAAGACCAAGGAGGTCATTGTGGATTACAGAAGGTCCAGGAGGACAGCTCACACTCCCCTTCTCATAGATGGAGAAGTGGTGGAACGTGTGGACAACATCAAGTTCCTGGGCCTCCACATCACTTCTGACCTCTCCTGGAACACAAACACCTCCCACCTGGTGAAGAAAGCACAACAAAGGCTCTTCTTCCTCAGGAAACTGAGACGGGCTGGACTTTCCTCACGGCTGCTCGTGAACTTTTACAGGGCGATGATCGAGAGCATCCTCTGCCTCAACATGACTGCGTGGTATGGTAGCTGCACAGCACTGGAGAGGAAACAACTGACACGGGTGGTGAGAACAGCACAAGGCATTGTGGGATGCCCCCTCCCAGACCTGGACTCCATTTACACAGACCGGGTCAAGAAGAGAGCTGGATCCATAGCGATGGATTCCAGCCACCCGGGCCACAGACTGTTTGTGCCGCTGCCATCAGGCAAGCGGTACAGGAATATATGGACTACAACAAATAGACTGAGAAACAGTTTCTTCCCCACAGCCGTCAGAGCCATTACTCCCTGCCGTCCCCCCCTCCCACACATATCATAACCTCGCAGTCACACATACATATCCCCCACCCCCACACGGCCATATTGTTCTGCACTTTGCACTGTCACATTATCTGTACTTTGCCATAATTGGACCTGCTGCTACTTCTTTGGTGTGGTTGAGTGCCTTTAGTTAATTTAGTTGTATATATTGTTATTATTATTATTGGGTGTTTGCTTATTTATACTGTATATATTTGACCTTTTGCACGGGAGCTGCAATGGAAATTTCGTTGAATTCTGTTCAATGACAATAAATGCTATCTATTTATATCAACATTTATGTAAATGAACTCATTATTCTCGAATGTCAGAGGTTTTATTCTAAATAACAACTCTGATCATTTTCAGGTGGTTTTATTGTTTTTGTAATATATCGATCCAGGCACTGGCAATACCTGCTCTCCTTAATTTATTGACAATAATCTATCCAAATGTCAATTTTTTTTTTTTACTAGCTACTCTTTGAAGTTCTGAGATTTTTTTTTTAAATTACATTTGAAAAACTTTGTCAATTTTTGAATATTTTGAAGATCTGTCAACAGAATCCCTCACCTGAGCTGTGTGTTGGTGCAGCTCTTCCAAAGTTACCGTGACTGCTTCTCTGGACTGAACGGTGCTCTTTGAAATGTTGTTGTCAATACTAACCCTGCTTCCTTCATAACCTGTCTGACTTATTTTGAGTAAAAGAGGCTAAAAACAAATGCATGCCGCACTATTCAGCTGTTTGCATATATTATATTTTGAAAGCTCAGCAATTTCCTCCCATTTCACAAATATGTGCTACTGTGACAGTCCATCGCATAAAATTAAATATATATACAGTATATATATATATATATATATATATATATATATATATATATATATATATATATATATATATATATATATATATATATATATTGAAGTAGTAGTTGTAAAATAACATAATATTTAACAGATTAAAAGGTGGGAATAGTTTTGCAAAGGCACTGTAAAAAGTGTTGTAAAAATGTTGGCACTATTAGGACGCCGTAAACGTCCTAATACGCCGAAGTGGACCTGTGCTCATTAAAATTGAGCCAAACTGATGAGTGTTTCTCTCTGTATAACAACGTCACAACATATTTGTTCGGAGGCTCCACGAACGTGGAACACAAATGGAACATAATGATGAAGATATAAGAAAAACAAGTACTCGTATTTCACACGGACTCGTCCCGACGCCTTCCCATCATTCTCAACGCGCTAAACATCAGGGCAAATTGTGTGTGGGAGCCTGTGCGGTGTTATGTGTGTTAGCAGCAACTGCCCACAGGATAAATGTAGCAGCCTCGTTTTTAATGCAGAGCAACAAATCCAACAAGTCAAACAGACAGTGGGTGTCAGGATAACTTCATATGAAGTGCCTCATTAGCAGCTTTCTAACCTGGTCGCGCTCTAATTGGGCTCTCACAGAACCACTTGTGTCCATTCTGATTCCCTCAAACATACATTACAACAAATTAGCCCAAAACAAACCACAAGCTTTTGCCTTTTTTTTTTTTTTTTTTTTTTTTTTTTGCTTTGGTATTTAAAATATTCTCGCTCCGCAAAGAGCTGACAAGTCTCGTCTGGATAAGATAACAGAAACTACTCACTCAGTCAGTGGTTCTGGGGGGCAAAAAATGACGGAACCGGGCCCAGACATACATCCACCCACCAACGACGATGTTTTCATTGCAGCAAGCGGCTACAGTAACTGGATCGTGCGGTTGCAGGTTGACAAGCTGCAAGCGCATCGCCCAGGCAACAGCTTTGATGGGCGCCGCCGTCGACCAATGAGAGACGCCCGAGCGCTTGTTTTTTTTTTTTTTTTTTTTTTTTACGCGCACGCCCCCTCTGCGAGGGCCAATCAGAGAGAGAGGTACGGCTTCACGGGGAGAGAGGGGGAAAGAACTGTGTTGCGGTCTGTGAGGGTGTTTCGTGTGAAGTGGGAAATGATTGTTCCGAATCCTCTATTACATAATTCACAAAATCACACCCTGCGTCCACTGTGGTAATAGCATAATTCATCCAGGGGTCATTACCGAGGGCTTGTAGCTAGAGGGAAAGTATATCATAAAAAAAAAATGTGGGGGGCCATAAATTCCTTCGGCGTGAAATAAAACACGACAAAAGACAGGGGCAGGTGTTTGTGATGGCGTAATAACAATTTACTTGCCCCCCATATCTACGGCCTGCTCTATGAAGATTTGATGTTGTATAATAACCTTTTTCTGACTGGCAGTCACACTAAATCGATGCCGAGCTCATAAATGTGAATAGGCAGAACTTCCCAGTTGTTGTTAAGAGTCGGGGAAATTGCAAGGTAAATCCCTGCAGCATCTGTGTTTATCTTTAGGTCTCATGCCAACTTTAGCATTTTCTGGAAAACTTTCTCAGCATTTCCCCCTAACGTGTGCTGCCACCTTCAGGATTTGACCTGTAACTGGAACCGGGATAAAATCAGCAATTTCTCGTTATTTGTCCATGCTGAACTTGTTTGGGAAAATGCAATTCTTCTATGTACAAACGAATACCGCTGGTAGGGATAAAAATAAAAACAAATAGCTAAAAAAAAAAAAAAAGAGTAAACTCTGCTTACCCTCAGCAGACAGAACTATTGCAGGAGCTACAACTAAAGGTGTGTCCTTTCTCTGGTTTCCAACTCATAGATCTACTGGCCCAGTGATTTTTCTATTTAGCTATTTTCTGGGATCGTCAACTGAGGTTCTGCCACTGCTAACTTTATGGGCTTAGATTTTCTTTCCAATGAAAAGCACCATGGACCACGTTTGGTTTTCCTGGAAGTGTTTTTCATCCCTTGTTTCAAAGGTTTCATTTCTTTCCACTGTTGCCACATGCATGGACAGTATAAGGAATTGTTGCAAAGTCATAAAAAAAAAAACCCATTTAACTAATGGTGGTTTTTTTGTGTGCATTTTTGTTACATACTTTAATAATAATAATAATAATAATAATAATAATAATAATAATAATAATAATAATAATAATAATAATAATAATAATAATAATAACAATAACCAGTCTAACATTTTATATACAAAACATCCAATGTTGGAAATTTAGGAAATTTTGCAGTGAAGTCCTGTTGACTTCATCTAGTAGCAGAGATTACACTGAAAAATAAACGAAAACTTTAAAAAAAAAAAACAAAGTTGATGCTTGAAAATGTCCATTTTAGGAGTGTTTTTGTCAACATTCTACAAATTTCACATTCTAAAGCTTTGCTGAGGATGAAAAAGCATTTTACCGCAATGATTAAAAAAAAAAGAGAAGAAAAATCATGAAAAAATTCAGCCATCATATCCTGCAGGGAATGCAGCAAGACGAAAATGTACAACGTCCAGTGAAACAATCACCACTTCATCCAAGTACATTAAAAAAAGTACATCACCGATAACATCTTTTTAAATTATTTTTATTTATTTATTATTATTTTTTTTGCTATTAACAATAGAGAAACAAAAACTTGTTTGATTGGTACAAACAATCAATAATGCATGGATTTTTTTATTTTTTTATTTTTTGCATTATTTTGCTGCTAATCATGATAGAGGTAACCTCAAATACAGTTAAATTACATTTAAATTCAATAAATTATTAGAAAAAGAAATTAAATAGCAAATGATTAGCCAGAAGGGTAGTCAAAAGTAAAATCTGACAGGCAGGTATTTTAACTGCAGAAAACTGACAACAATATAACACAATAGAGTTGTAGAAAAATGCATCGAGTAAAACACATTTTTGTGTTGTAAAACTGTGGTTTAACTTAGCATGGTATACATATGAGAGAAAATATATTGTTGCAACTTGTATTACTGCCAGTTTGTGTTTTGTGTCAATTTCCTTTACAAACAGTAATAGATTTCTGAGAAATGAGTCTTCGCTTTGCTGTGGGCTATTTGTTTATTATTATAAAAAGACAGCCGCAGATTTGAACTGATCAGTTTGACTTATCATGTTGATTAATAGCGTAGGGTAGATAATGTAAACTCCTGCGGAAAAAAAGGTGGGTGGGGAAAACACGGCAGTCTGAATAGAAACCGGACTTGGATTATGAATCATTTGCAGATTGGTTCATGTGATGACGCACCGTTAGCTCTTATAATAATGAAAGTTTGCACTGTGACCTGTGGAAACTTTACCATTCACTGTTGAAATGTAACCACTATGTTCTTATACAGAGTGTGATTGCTTAGCACATGTTTTTCCATAAGCTTAATGTTTCCCAAAGACAAAACAAATATCTGTTTTATATTATTAAAATGTATTGTGTGGGGGTTTATATTTTTTTATTTAGATAACTGTTCAACTTTTACGAGTTATGTAATTTCCATCACGTTACGTGACGTATTTCCTCAGCAGCGCAATTATTAGGAGTTTTTTCATTCACAAAGATGTTGTTAAAATGACCAAAATGTAATTTACATCCATGTTTCCTTTTTTTTCTGTTTTGAACCACAGCAGGAGAATCCATGACAAAGATCCTGTATACAAAAATACCGAAGAAAGATGGATAACTCCAATTTATTTATCGCATCCCAAAAGTTCGCCTGGCGTCAGTCTAGACGCTGATTGGATAAGTTGAGTAAACCTTTCTCTGGTTGGACAGTCTCGTGAACAACACACGTGTTTATTGGCGTAGAGAAGCTCCTTGTTGAGCACAGCGTCGTCCACTTACTCGTCTCGCGACTCCTCCTCGCCACAATACTATCTTCGGCATAAATTACATGCGTGTAAGCATACACTACATTTGCGAAAAATGGCAGCTGACGAATAGAAAAAAGTGGATCTTCAGTCGAAAAAAAGACGGCACTTGTAAGTTCGTTCGTTAAAGTAAATGATATACATTTTAAGAACATTTAAACTTCGCGCTAGTCGAGTCCAAAAACATGTAATTCTGCTTCATGATGTGGAAGAAACTACTGTAAGAAGGTTAAGGCTAAGGTTAGCCTGCCCAGTTATTAGCCAGCGGCCGTGGCTAGCCAACTGAGCGCTTCCAGTTGTCAACATTGGGCCCAGACTACTACCTGCAAGTGGTTCATGTTGGCGTCGTCTACATATTTTAGAAGCACAAATGTGATGCAGAAATAAATGTTAGCGCAATGATTAATTGAAAGTAAACCCGTCTCGATATTTACTCCCGTTGGCTGGTACCAAGTAAACACTGGAAGGCTGCTGATGGGAGACACACACCGAAGGTGGACAAGGAACAACAAGTTTGGGAGTTAAATATTGTGAAACGCCAAACCCAAATAGTGATTTTCTACGTGGTGAAATGTTTCGGTTATGTTGTAACTTTAGCTACTAATATTAGTAATAACAGTGTACCTAGATATCAGTAATATGAATTTTACTTTAAAAAAAAAAAATCAATACAAAGTCTGGTTACCTTCAACGTGAAATATTTAGCTTTTTTTCTTCTTCTTCTAAAAGAAATAGATGCGTAACTTTAGTAGTTGGTAGATTCTTTTATTATTTTTATTCTCAGCAGACATTGTTGTGACATTTTTGGTCTTAGAGGAGAGTTGCATTCACTGAAACATGGAAAAGTTGAGGGAATGTACACAGAGTGGAGGGCAGCCCCAGCACACCCCACGGGCCTGGCTTCTGGAGCTCGTGAAAAAAAAAAAACCCGGTCCGCTTCACGCTTCCTGTCTGAGTGGGAGTGGGTTACTGGAAAACCACACTACTGTAGCGTCACATTTATACTTAAAAAAAAAAAAATTATTATTTTTAATAATAACTTTTTAGATAATTGCGTTTAATTAGATTTACAGTGGAAGTAAAAAAAATCTTCCCTCCCCTTTTTCAAGTTGTTGTGATGTAAAAAAAAATAACATCAAGTTAAGTATTTTCAGTTATGTGTGACTTAATTGATATGTGTGACTTAATTGAACTGCTGGCTGAATTGTATAAACGAATACATTGTTGAACCACTTTTTTTTTTTTTTTAGATTTTATTACATTTTCCAGTCATTTCGAATCAGAGATATCCTCTCTGATTCAGTTCTGGGCTCTATTTCAAAACGTTATTATAAGTTCATATTACGCTCTTTTTTTCCAGCAGAAATTGACAGGCATTAGCAGCGGTTCAAACCCAAAGCAATATTCTACCACCACCGTGCTTCAAAATGTGGGCGTGGGTTTTTTTTTTACCTAATGTGCTGTTTGTGGCCATAACATCCAGGAGTAGCTTCACATTTTCCCACAAGCTTTAGGAGACTTCAAATGAGATTTTGTATTATTATTTGCAAATTTAACCAAGGTTGGTTGTTCCCGAAACCAGACTCCAGAGATGCGAGGAAAAACAGGTAATTGTCATGTGAAACAGCCAATATTTGCCAGACGTTCTTGCAGCTCATTTAGTCTCACTGGAGACTTCGTTGGACTTTTCCTGACAGATTTCCTGTCTTTTCATCCATTTTGGAAAGATGTCCAGTTCTTGCTGATGCTACTTTTGCACCATGTTTTGTCCACTTGACGATAAACATCAACGCAGTGTACCTCTCGTTATTGCATTTTCGCAAAAGCATTTGCAGTTGCGACATTGCGCACCTTGAAATTCGGATGGTGAATTTGATTTGAAGCATTAAGCATCTCTGATTTTAATCTGTTGTGTTTTTAGATTTTCGCAGACAAACTGGGTGAACATCCCGCACCCCGTTTATCGTCCTAACGGCATCCTCATCCGTCAACATGGGAAAGACTCCACTAAAAGGCAAGAATTTGTCCTTTTTTTTCTACTTTGTTTGATGTAAACAGCATGCTGGAGGTTTTAGAGATCCAGGGTTGAGCTTAAAAATGTTGTTTTGGAAGCGTTAGTTGCTGGGAAACATCTACCTGGCAGCTTCAATTGAATTTAAAGTGTGTGGGAAACAATTTCACCAACTGCTATTAAGACGTCATGTAGTTTTGTGTCACTTAAATCACTTTCAGACCTAAATATTGTCTCTGTGTGCTTTGTATTCATATCAGTGTTTTCACATATTAGAATTAGGTTTTTTTAATCAACAAAATGTTCAAGTTTAGGATGATATAATATTATCTGATTGGTTTAATCCATTGACATTGATATTTTATGCATTATATCTCATTCAGATAAAACCATAATTTCTTTTTGCACCTTCTCTGTTCAGATCAGAAAGACGGCAAAAAAGAGAAACTGGGAAAGCCTCTCCCACTGCCAGGTACGACCCCTGCAGCAACTAAAGGTAACATTTGATTATTAGATTTGTTTTGACATTTGATTATTAGATTTGATGTCTCTCTCTCTGTCTTATTTCCAACTCGATTTTGCTTCATTTGAATGTGTTTATTTAGTCAAGTTCTTTTAAATATGACGTGGTAAACGTCCGTTTCCTTGCATTAGTTTAATAATTAATGTGTTTTTTGGCACAGGTTATGGTGCGGCGGTTTTTCATAATCATGTACCCGAAACATGAGCAGAATAAACACACCCCTCTCATGAAATTGCAGAAGCATTTTTTTCATATTTTTTTTTTTACCTTTCTTTTAATATACAGTATATTTATTATTAACCAGCAGGTGCAAGGAAATACAAGTGTGTCATTTATTCAAAAGGATTTAATGTGGGGAAGCATCTTAGCTTCTAAATTTTAGAATTAAATCCGAACCATTCCGTTAAAGCCATTAAATGGAATCTTTTATGGACTATAAATGTTTTATTTAGGTTGTTTCAGCTGTTATTACCGTCAGCACTTTGACTTTTTTCATCTAGATGCGTTCAGCTGGGAAGAATACCTGAAGGAAACATCGTCCACACCGGCGCCAGCAGGCTGCTTTCGTCAGGTACGTTTTATTGAAGCTGAAGTTTGATCTTTGGAAAAACCGACTGTAAACAAGACAGTTAAAAAAAAACTGCGGGTGTGATTGGCTCTTCACTAAATTCACACCTCCATTTCTTACCTGAAAAGAAAACATTTCATCCTCATGTAGTTAACTATTGCATTTACTTTTTATTCCTCTTTGTAGTAATTTTGATAAATTGTGGGAGATAGTAAATATAACAGACCCTACCAACTATGTGATCTGCTGCTGGTATATATTATTTATTGGTGTCATGTAAACACATTTTCCTACAAGACGATTATAGAAAATTGCCGAAAACAATAAGTTGTCAAAGTGGGGGAAAAACAACACCAAAGCAGGTCGGTTTCAACACTTTTTCTTTAAAACGTCTCACCGGAAGACAGAAACGGCAGAAATATGAAGGGACCCATATGAATCCAGAAATTAGATGTTTGTGTCTTGGAAGGCTCTCAGTTTGGATCTTTATTATTTCATGTCTGTATAAATATTGAGCTTAGTCTAGAAGAATTGCTTTGATGACTTAAAGGCCTTACAAAGTGTTACATTTAGTAGCCAAGTCAAGTTTATTTGTGTAACATTTTTGAGGAACAAGATAGTTCAAAGTGCTTTACATCATAAAAAACAATTATGTTAATAATAAATAATAAAATAATTATGAAACAAGAAATAAACATCACATTTTGTCAAAAGCTAGCTCCAAAATCATCAAGCAAATATACTCCAAACTTATTGATCAATGTCAACTCTAGGTGATTTAAAGCAACTCATTGTTTCGGCAGTTTTGCAGTTTTCTGGAAGTTTGTTCCAGATTTGTGGAGCGTAAAAACTGAATGCTGCTTGTCCATGTTTGTTTCTGGTTCTGGTTCTGGTGTGGTGTGGCAGGTTGATTCAACAACAGCAGATCCTTAACTCTCCAGCAAAGTGTTAGCATGATGCTCAGGAGGAACGCAGCAGATGTCACGGTTGGACAATGGGAAAGCAGGATGTTGTCCCGTCAGAACATCAGTTCCCAAAACCACACAGAAAAAGCCTTATAAAAGCGCACGCAGGATCAGCGTAACCCCAGTGTAAAAAGCTTGTGAGGTCAAATTGACTGCTGGAGGGTTAATGTATCGTGGTGCTAAGCCATTCAGTGATTTATAAACTAACAGAAGTATTTTAAAATCTATTCTCTGAGCTACAGGGAGCTAGTGTATAAGGTTTAGTCCCTAACCGTCCTGAATATGTCCAGGTTTTACTTCACGAGGTGTAATTTGTTTTTTGCTGTTTTCAGTCTTTTCTTTTTACATTTTGTAAAAGTTTTAAATTGAGAAATGCGCTGACAAACACCATTCATTCTTTGTCTTTTATTTCTGATGAATGTATTGGCTGTACTGACAGTACTATAAAGCTTATGATGTGGGGCTACAAGCAGCCCTGTTAGGAGGAATTTATTGCCCGACATTCAACCTGTTGCCAGAAGCAGTGAAAGAAATCTCCTGGAGTTCATTTCATACAGTTAAACGACATTTCAAACCAACCATGGGTGAATATTTCTGTCAAGTTTCATATGCAAAACAGTTGATTGATGGTTATATTTTACTTATAGTTTCAATAGAATGTAGTTATAATGAATAGTATTTACAACCCAGAGGTTGTTTAGTGTTACTATAGTTTCATTGTTAGGGCCAGTACTCAAAGCTATTATATTGGTATCATATTGGAAGTGAAAAAGTATTATTGTATTAAAGTATTACAGCTAACATTTAGAGCAGAATGTTTAAAACAACTGGATAAATATGTTGGAGCCCTGTGCATATTTAACCAGGCCTGGCTTGAAAAACACAAAAATAAGTTATCAAAGTTATATTACACTTACTTAAGACACTAACGTATGAGATTGATGTATTATTTATTTAGGTGTTATTTAGGTGACTTTATACTGTGCTTCTTCCGCCTGAGGTATAAGTGTCCTAAAGCTATAACGCCGTGTCTGCAGGCCAGAGTCCCTCCCTCCAACGACTTCAAAGTGGGCATGAAGCTCGAGGCTCACGACCCTCGCAATTCCACCTCGGTTTGTATCGCCACGGTGATGGGCTTAACCGGGGTTCGTCTCCGTCTCCGCCTGGACGGCAGCGACAACAGCAACGACTTCTGGAGGCTGGTGGACTCGTCCGACATCCAGCCTATCGGCACCTGCGAAAAGAACGGAGATATGCTGCAGCCGCCGCTGGGTAAGCCCGACACTGCGACGCATCACTAAACCTAAGACATGAGCTTCCTGCAGCCGCTCGTGTCTTAGGTTCTTCTTCTCCCTCAAAGGATTTCGAATGAATGCCTCCTCCTGGCCCATGTTCCTGTTGAGAACCCTGAACGGAGCAGAGATGGCACCAGTAACAGCCTTCAAAAATGTTCGTACCGACTCCTTAAAAACTCTAAAATTACAGCGACACAGCGATGTTTTCAACGCTGATTTTGTTCCTTAGGAGCCTCTGAGACCTCCTCAAAACAGTTTCAAGCCAGGCATGAAGCTGGAGGCGGTGGACAAGAAGAACCCGTACCTCATCTGCCCCGCCACCATCGGAGAAGTGAGAGGCGACGAGGTGTTCATCATGTTCGACGGCTGGAGGGGGGCCTTTGATTACTGGTGCAAGTACGACTCCAGGGACATCTTCCCCGTGGGCTGGTGCTCCCTCACCAAGCACAGTCTCCAGCCACCAGGCAACAGTGGTAAGGTTCGGACTCTAGGTGGCAGCAGATATTTGCGTCAGATGTTACTGTTGTGGGAAGAAGTTGCTGGTTGTAAACAGTGTTTGATTCAACTCTCCCCCTCGAGTTGCAGCGCAGCAACTTAAACGTTCCTTTACAGTCTTTTAAATGTCGGGGAAAGTGTGGAAAAATGTATTCATTTCCCTATTTTATTATGCTTTTAACCTTCTTTTGTAGCTTTTTTGACACATCTAACTCTGATTTCTAACCGTTTTCATGTCGGTATTTTTGCTTTTGACTCTTTCAAAAACAACAAAAGGCAGCTTCACAAATTTTTGGGGACTTTTTGAGCATCAACTCAAGTTGAACTGTTCCTGTCTTTAGACCGTGCAAACTGCCTACAAAAAACTGAAATATTTTTGAATTTAAAAAAATAATAAAAATGCCAGTGGAAACATTATAAAAAGCAGCTCAACAATTAAGGAGTAGGATATGCTGACTGTCGTGTCAATAAAGATTTTTGCATTGATCATTGATCTTTTCTGACATGTTACATTTACATTCCAAATAAAATGTTAACGTAAAAGAAACCGTATGGTTTGTGGAAAAACCTTTGTTAAAGTTTACTTGCGGGATTCCACAAGGTTCTTTATTTGGGTCAGAGTTGTTTATTGTGAAGAACACAAATTGTACTTCAAAGAATTTGCCTTTATCTTATTAATATTTGCTAAGCAAATGCATGGTTGAAGGTTTCTGAAGATTACCAACAATTTCAACATTGACCTACCGAAAAAGAATAAGTCTGGTATAAATTATCTGTAGAAACTGAGAATGCTGTTTACATTGAACAATTTAACAATCCCACCCATGTAATATCAGAATATATTGATTTATGTTGATGGATGGTTGAAAAAAGTAGCAGAGCTTCATTTTTTTTTAACGTTTCTTGTCTGGAGAGAGAATAGGCAAACAAGATGGCTGCTTTTACCGTGTCAGATTTGCTCTGCAAAAGAGGTGATATGATAAATTTTCATACACCATCTGTTTGCTCTGGATGAGTATTTTTTTTTGTTATTTATAAAAAAAAAAAATTTGTCATTGCCTGAAGTTTTAAATAAGTCTGTCTAAGTTTGAAGGTCCAGATTTTCTTTTGGATCTCTTGGAACGTTTGTGGATAAAATGCAGGAAGGCATATCGTAAGCACTGAGCTAAGAGAATTGATGTGCAGAAACGACGCGCCGCTTTCTGTCGGTGTGTTAGTGTGGCTGTCTGGGTGGGATGGAGCAGGAGGAGAATTTATGTGGTTCACATTTCACCTGTTTACATTAAAGCAGGAGGTCTGTCCTGTGTCTATTACGCCGCGTCTCAGACTGAGTGGGCAGAGAGAGCAGAAGACTCGCCGACAAAATACATCAAGATTTACGATCCTCACTGAAGGGTTTTATATTTCTATTGCAACGTTCTGCTCGGGAAAAAAAGCCACAGGTTTGGAGTGGACAACAAAAGAATTGTTCCTTTAACTCGCTCCCAGAAGTGTTTGGTGTAAACAATTGCAAAATGAATTGTTGGTCGTCTATTTTTGTTCCCAGATAATTTCTTAATATAACTATCTTTTAAGTTTTCAGAGTTTCACAACAGTACGGTTCCAAACTATGTCCAAAACGGGTTCAAAATCTGACAAACTAAATATGAACTTAGAGGAATTTGTAGGTTCATCAAATGAAAATTTAGGCCTACTATTAAAAAGAGATATTCTGCTGAAACTGAAAGAAGTACATTTATTTTTTTTTCTACAATATTTAGTAAATCTGTCTTCACTTTTGTTTTATAGTTGATAATTGATGGATTTTTTTTTCTTCTGTGCTTTGACCAAAACAGGAGAAATAAATTGAAATGTGACAAAAGCGTTGGCCTTCGTTCCTCATGTTCGTCCTCTCTCCGCTGTGCTTTCAGTTACTCTTCCGAAGAACCTGCAGATTCTGCCGTCGTCGCCCTCCAAACCCAGCAGGCGCTCCATGCAGTTGCCCTACAGATACCCCACTCTGCCCGCTCTGCCCGTGAGGAAGGGGGTGAGAGGCCGTCGGCCCAAGAGCGAGACGCTCGCTCTGCTCAAAGCCGTGGCGGAGGCCGCGGCTTCCCACAACGGAGCCGTTCCTGACGACATGCCGCTGGTGCCCCGGGTTCACAAGAAAAGAGGACCCAAATCAGGAAGTAAGGTGAGCAAAACCGGAATCACATCACCTCATCTGATTTTATGTTGCTTCTACAGGGATTTAATGTATGTATCTAAACTTAAAGCCTTAAAATGTTTGAAATTCTTTATTTTCTGTCTTAATTTAAGTTAACCATAAATATGTTAATTACAGCTCTTAAATTTTTATCATGAAAGTATTTATTTTTATAAATGTAGTTTGTTTTTTTTTCCCCGTCAGGCAAAAGGCAAAAGTTTGAGTTGCGCACAGACTTTATTTTGTTCTGTAACTCAAGGCGTATGAGGCTACCGCTAACTAGCTGCTAATATACCATTGCTAGCTAGCTAGCTAGGTAGCTTTATTGCGTCTCACCCTGTCATGGGTGGTGGGCTCAACACACGGGGTGCGGCGCACCACTCCGGATGAAACCCAATGCTGCGACAACATCAAAAGTTTAACATTTTTCAACTTTCTTATGTTGTACAAGTGCAAAATGTCACATACCAAAATGTCAGCGGCCGTTTTACTGAAAGAGGGCTTGCAGCTGTCACCTCATCTTGCAAGACCCATAGGAAATGAACGAAGAGGGAGCGACGTCACCATCCATGTGTCGACTCTTAGGCTTAAATTTATTGATCAACGATGTTTGCTTCCGACTCTCGCTCATTGCTTTTGCCAATCCACATGAGGATAGATGTATTCTGTGGAAAAAATCAACTTTTAAGCTAGGTCACAGCGTGTGTTACGGCTGTAGAGCGCCATATGCAATGGGAGAAGAACAAGAGACTACAGAATTTTTACATTTTTTGCTATCCTTTATTGTAGTACATCAGGATCCCCCAATCATCTCCTATATTTATACTTATCTCGGTCTTAAATTTAATTCAAAATGGCATTTAAAAGTCTTAAATGTGTCTTTCTGAGATTTCTAGATACCCTGTTCTGCATTTCCAATAATTTATTTGAATTCTAAAGTATTTCTACTGTTTTTGTAGCGAAGGTCCAAGCTTCTGCAGAGCCCGACGCAGCTGCCAAGCATCCAGGTTCCACAAGAAAACCCTCCCTGCCTCAACTCGGTGGTTTCAACAGGTACGGCTGCACCGTCTTTTGCTTCCCAGCGCCGCCGCTGGACGTTCAGCTTCGACTTAAAGACTCCGCTCAGCCGGTCCCGATCCGTTCAATGCGCCTCTTTGTGTTCCTGTCCCGCCCTCAGTGTGCGTGTACGTGAATAAGCACGGGAACTGCGGACCCCACTTGGACAGGAAGCAGATGCAGCGCCTTCCGGACCACTTTGGGCCGGGGCCAGTGAACGCCGTGCTTCAACAAGTGGTCCAGTCATGTATAGACTGCGCCTACCAGCCGAAAGTCCTCCTCAGCGCTCTGCAGAGTGACTCGGGGGGAGGCGAAGCTGTCAAAGGTAAAAAAAAAAAACGACAGATAAGGTTTTGTGTCATGGGGAGGGGAAGAAAGGGAGCATATTTAATGACTTTACCATGAAAATGTCTCCAAAGTGAGAACAGACGGCGGTGTCCGTGTGATCAAACTGCCGTCCGCCTCCAGTGCTTCCTTCGTGTTACGCTTCCTAGAGAGCATGTGCCGTCACCTTCAGTGTGACAACCTGTTCAGCAGCCAGCCGTTCAGCCACTACGCCGCCTACGACAGGAACAAGTCTGGTAAATTAATCGGCCGAGCTGTACGCAGCGGTCTTGTACTGTTCATAAAATGAGTTTTTTCCTAAATGTTCTGGCTTCCAGTGAAAGAAGAGGCGCTTGACGTTCCCTCTCTGGCCCGGGGCGGTAAACGCAGCCTCTCAGGGGTCTCTCCTCTGTACGCCGCACCTCTCTCCCCCAAACATTTACGAGCCGAGGCTCACCCGTCTGAAGGTATCGCTCATATTTCTTTATTTTATTTTTATTTCACTCTATAAAAAGTCTAGAGGAAATCCAGGAAATACTGCAAACTGCTACGATTTAGCATTTTCCGTTTGCTTTATTTCTGCGCTGAATTCACAAAGCAGGTTGCTGTAAAGATAGCTTTAAGCAAAACCCGCCATCAAGTCCAGCTGATGCAGCCAATTCTCACCATTGACACTCTGAAAAATATTTCAGTTTTTTTCTTTTATGTATATTAACAAAGAATGGGTAAATAAAAATCATTATGAAAAAAAACTTCTGTTAGCATTAAGTGTTGCTAGCATTTCCAACATATTAATTTAAAAGCCTGTCAGCCTTTCACCATGTTCAGGGTGGAAGATCAAAATGATTAAACTGTCTCAAATATGTTCAGCCTTCCTGTTAGTAGAAAAACTAGAGAGTGGCAGATTGATCCAAAATATCGTTGTATCGGTATCGTATTGATACTAGCATGGTAAGATTTCTACTTTTGTTTCACGACCTCTCTTGAAGATTTTATTTTATTTTTGTATTGTAGTTGTCCAACTACCGTAAAAAAGATTTTGCTTGAATTTTCTCTCAAACAATACTTTTTTGCACTTTATTTTGAAAATACATTTCTATTGTTTCTGCTTATCATGTAAATATGTCACTGAAGTATTTTGTAGACACCTATCTATTCTATTTAAATAGTTTTTTTAGGTTTTAACAGAATAATTCCACAAATAAAAATAAAAAATAAAAAAATCTCAATAACGCCTCAATGCCAGAAGTTTGACGATATCATTCTTAAGTATCGGTATCGGCAATATCAAAAAACCCAAGCTGATTCTGAAAATTGCCAGCTTTTGAGTTTTTTACTTAGTTAGGACTTCTACACCGAAGACTGTTGTTATTACTGTGACCTGGTAGAGTTTTAGGTACGGGCGCATTAGCCTGTCACAATATCAAATTGTGCTGGACGATAAATTGTCCTGCTAATTATTGCGATAACCGATAATATTATCATTTCGAGATCATTTTCAAGTGATATATTGACAACGACATAATCAAGCTTGTCCTCTCAAAGACCAATAAACTTTACAGAACACTCCACGCTGTGACTGAAAGACATGTCCAAAATAAAACATGACAACCAAAACATAAAAAGGAAATTAAAACCACACACAACCCAAACGATAAATAAAATCTGTGTAAACAAAATAGCTCTTCAAAAAATATGAATCATCAGGGTGGAAATTATCGAGCTCATTTTAATTTATCATGAGAGTAACTGCTTACTGCGACAGGCTGATCATTGATCAGGACAGATCAAGTGAAAAATCTGTCTTTTCCTTCTGCGGTAACATTTCGCCAGACATTTTTTTCTCCCCACACAACCTATGTGAGGCAAACAGCCCTGGTATTTACTCTGTGTGTAATTTACCTAAATATAGATTCCCCCATTAATGCGTGTGTCATACCTCGTTTAAGTGTCTGCAAAGTGTCAGTGCAGAGAGCTGCTGTTTTTGCTCAGCAGCTCTATTTCGGGAGCAGGTCTGCCTTTACGTGTAGGTTCAGGATTAGAAGCATGTGCGGACTGAAACCAAACACCGTTAAAAGGCCGACGGTTTTAAAAATCCTCTTTATGTTTTCCCCCTTTCAGCAGAGACTCTGCCGCATGAAGAGAACAGCCACATCAAGGAGCAGCGGTACATGGACTCGGCTTCCAACTCCATGACCCCCCGACCCCAAACGGCGCGGAGCTCCTCCGAGTACCACCCTCAGGCCAACAGCCTCTACCATCACAGCGGCAGCGCCGCGATGCGCCGCCACTCGTCTAACTCGGCAGAGCTCAGCTCGACGCAGCCTCTCAGACGAGTCGAAGGTACGCAACGAGACTCCGTCGCTGCTTTACACGTAGACGTGCCGCGATAAGCAGTAAATCAATGGATCGCATTAATAATTCAAGTGAGGGGCGTGCCGTGGTGGCGTAGCGGTTGGCGCGACCCATGTTTGGAGGCCTTGAGTCCTCGACGCGGCCGTCGCGGGCTCGACTCCCGGACCCGACGACATTTGCCGCATGTCTTCCCCCCTCTCCTTCCCCATTTCCTGTCAGCCCACTGTCATTTAAGGGACACTAGAGCCCACAAAAAGACCCCATGGAGGGGTAAAAAAAAAATAATAATAATAATAATTCAAGCGAAGGCGATGATTTTTAGCTGTGTGCTTGTTATTTTTTGTCGCGTCTCTCTCTCTTTCTACCAAAGAGACTTGATGACTAAAAGCTTCACTCCGGTGCATCAAGTTGCTCCTCCCCTCCTCGTTTCCTTAGTAACGGGCTCAACATGCAGGAAGCGACAAACCGCACCAACCATGGGGGGGGGAAATCTAGCACACGGGGCACGACAGTCCACAATCACTGAGATGTGTAATCAACAAAATACAACAAGTCAAAAATGGTAGACAGTAGCCGCATTTCCATTAGCCATAAAATTATGCAAATTGAAATTATGAAAATAAATTTGCCTAATGAAAACATGACAATTTTTTAAAAATTCATGTTTTTTAATAAGAAGATGAAGTGATTTTTCAGCCATATAGACAAAGATGTATTTAGTAAAACTGCAATGGAAACACTTTTTTCCCCGACACAAGTCATGTGATCAACAGCTGGATGTTGCTACTGCCAGAGACGATGAAGATGACAGGAAGTGTTTGGGTGGATGATTTTGTGGGTTTTTTTTCTTTTGAGCAATGTGCAGCTGGCTCCACCAGAGCTTCCACAGCATCACAGTTCATAAAACGTTGTGCATCATTCAAACATGTTGAATTCATAACTCTTCTGTAAATTCTCAGATTTCCCCAAAACGCTGTGTACGTGCCGTCATTATTTTTAATGAACAAGCTTACTTACTTATGCGAGATACACGGCAATTGCTGTTTGTTTTTCAGACACTTAAAAACCATCTCATTTGTTTTTGGTTTGCTTATTTATGTTGATTATTTGAAATTTTCTTCCAGTTCCTCTGTTAAATGTTCTTCAGAAATGAGTTTATTGATCTTTGAGAGTTTGTACTTGCACTGTTACGCCATTTTTGTGCTAGCAATTAACAATTGTCTCTCAAACGACGATATTGTCGTTCATCCCAATAATGTCTGGGGTAATTAATCAGCCAGCAAAATTTGTTTAGACGTTGTTCCGCAAGAACGCTACATGCACTCTCTGTGTGTGTTCTTCGGCAGCAGCTAGCTCCACCACCGGTTCCGAATCGATGGATCGAGAGAAATTGCAGCTGCCCAGTAAAAACCCTTCCTCCTGGTCCATTGAGGAGGTGATGCAGTTCGTCCGGGACGCGGACCCCACGGCGTTAGCGCCTCACGCAGAACTATTCAGAAAACATGTAAGTCAACAGAAAGAAACTCTGGGAGTCCGCGTGACGGTTCGTCTTCGTCAGTAACGAGTCTCTCTTTTGGTTTCTGCAGGAGATTGACGGAAAGGCTTTGATGCTTCTACGGAGCGACATGATCATGAAGTACATGGGTCTGAAACTGGGGCCGGCTCTGAAGCTCTGCCATCACATAGAGCGGCTGAAACAAGGCAAACTGTAAAGAGAGGAGCCTGGGCGGCCGTGATTCTCTATCAGAACTGTGAGCAATAAGCCCAGAAAGAGCCAGCGGTTCTGGATCCTGACTCATGGGGCCACACAGGGGTTACATGTTACACTAGACTCCTCCTGGAGGAGAGGGGGCACTTTTCGATGTTACTACTTCAACGCGACTTCCAGAGCAGGAGTTTAGGGGGGGGGAAGAAGAAGAAGAAAAAAGTGTGCCGTGCATCGCTGACGCATTACCTCATCCCCCCTCATCGGCGAATAAGAAGCTGTTTAAGTCTAATAAACAAACGCTGACTTCTAAGAAATCCCAAAGCAAGAGTGATCCCTGTAGTGTTTACGTCGCATCACACAAGGACGACTTTTTTCCCCTTTTTTATTCTTTTTGTAAAGGAGCTGAAATGTTTTGATCCTGATTTTTGGATCCCCAAAGATGGAGAATGTTTTTTTTTTTATTCTTATTATTACTGTCGAATTTCTACCTAATGAGAAAGGATTCGCATACTGAGAAAAGGCAAACATGAAACGTTCGTCAGAAGAGAATTTCTTTGCTTGTATCTGTACTGTTGCTTTAGTTATTTTCATTCCCTACTCATCTGCCTAAAAGTATATCATCTGCCTGAAGGATGCTGCGCTGTGCAGACAGACATTTTCACAGACTGTCAGTGTCATTGCCAGGAATAACGTTATCTATTTTTTTTTTTTTAACTGAGTTGGACGGTTTTGGAATTATTAACTATATTATTGTATCTTAGCGGGTTCGAAGTTGCCTCTCATCGGTAAAGATGCTCCGATCAGAATTCAGTGGCCGATGTCTGATCTTCAGTTTTTGTCAATCTCTCTTTATTAAGTATAATATACCAAACCATTCTACAGTCCCTGCTTATAAGCTATTTATGTTAGAGGCGACGTCACACCATGTGTGTGTGTGAGCAGTTGCTGTAAAACAGGCCGTTTAACTTTAAAATTCCTTTAGTTCTTGTATTATCTCGGTCAACATGACCTGAAACAACGGGCTCTGCACTTCTGAGAGAAGGTACATTCTTATCTTAGGTCTGAGGTTTCCAAAATGCCGACTTTTACAAATCCAAATTATTCCGTCGCAGAACAGTCAAAGGCTGAAAAGGATAATGTTGCTTTTACGCAAGAAGTGGGCAATGTCACTAGAAGGTGGTTTTTTATCAGCTAAGAACTGATAAATGTTGACGAAAGCGTTATCGTTCACCATCACATCCCGAATACCCGAGTAAATTTATGAATAGGGAAATCAGTGGTGCTTGTTAACAGCTTTTGTTTTAGAAAAAAAAAAATCTCATTTCTTGCAGATAGAAATGCCAATTCAATATCTACATAAGTTATAGTAGATATAGTAGAATACCTTACTAGGTATTATATATATATATATATATATATATAAATCTAACTTCTGTCCTTTATGCATTTTTGATTTTTTTCTTTGAATTATTTTTGCTTAAACTTAGACAAAATTAATTTTGATCAAGTTTCTAAGTGTTTAAAATACTTTAATGACATATTTACATGACAAACAGAAACAATGGAAGAACAATGTGTGCGCTTTGTTTTCTAAATAAACAAAGTGCAAGAAATTATCATTTGAGAGCAAGTCTTTTAGGTTAGAATTGATAAACTGCAATACAAAAATCTAATTTCAAGAAGGAATCTGAAACTAAAGTATCGATGCAATACTGATATTGGATATTAGTATCGATATCTAGCATCGATCCGCTCCCGTCTAACACATACACAACAATGCGTTTCATGAGAATGCAGCTTTAAATTGCTTCCTGAAAGTCTTGCTCTCTCTCGCTCCGCCGCGGCCCGACGCTCATCTGACGACATGCAGACGATGCAGTTTTGCTTTAGAGTCTCTCGAACTTCTGTGCTTCCTCTGACGTGATTTCAAGCGCCTCACCGTTAATAACTTCTTCTTCACTCAACACCGGCCTGCACACCGAAGAGTGTTGTTCTCAACAACACTGGTGTGTTCACAGAAAAAAGATCAGCGTGTCGATTCCGGTCACCGTGATTTCTCGGAGCATCTCTACCTTTTTCGTGTTCTTCAGTGTCAAACTCTTTTAAGTCACAAGCTTTGGTTTATCAATTTCAATAAGCAGAATGTTTTAAGAATGCAGATTTGAGACATTTCTAAGGGCTTCTTATGTTAAGTATTGCTCTTTGTGTGTGAGTGTGAGAGTGTGTGTGTTTTTTGTAATCAGTCATGTTTCATGTAAGCTTGTTGGTCTGCCTGAAACCTCAGTGTTTTTACTATTGACCACAACAATCACTGTTAGCTATGTATACAGATCTGTACAGTTTTATGGGTTTAACCATGAATATCAGCAACAGAATGTACATTTTGTAGAAACGTAATATTTTAAGGAAATCATATGCATAAGATAGAAATGTGAAGCTAAAAAAAGGGGAAAGGTGTGAGTATTTAACAGTGGTTTCCAGTCTTTTATATATATATATATATACATATATATATAAATACTTAACGCAGTGCTTTTAGTTCACTTTCTTCCAGTTCTAGATCCTGCCTTGCTTTACCTATGACATTTCTCAGGTTCATGTGGTCTTTGTTAGTAGAAACTTTTGTAGCATAATGTTTATAATACACCTATTAAAAGAAACAAGTTTTTTTCTCCCGTTACCCATCCCCCCACTTTAAAACTTGTGCCATATTATATTCAACACAGGACGGAAGTGCTGTCGATTTTCCCTCTCCCATCTTCTCTAAAGTACTTGAAAAAAAATCTGTTTCGCAAAACATCACTTGTCTATGTGTTTACGATGTGTAATTTTTTTTCCTTTTCTATAAAGAAATTACAACCATGAAGCTACATGTGCTTTTAATAGCTACAAGGGATTGTTTTGACTAATGAGGGATATTCAGAAAGGGGAAGACTTTGATTTACTGTGTCTCAGTGTGGATGTCTTTGATTTGGGTTTATAAATCATTCTTTTTGATGGGTGGAATTATGATTTTATTTTTAAGCAAGAATTCGACACAAGGTAAAATTTTCTTCGGTCAACTTTTTGGAAAGCTCCGAGATGAGTTTGGTTAGCTATACCCTAAGTAAGTGGCAGCTTTGGACCAAAATGGCCAACTTCCTATGAGGTTTGGACCATGGTTTCAAGAGACTTTTTTGTAGGTCTTAAGAAATTACATATGTGTACTGAATTTCATAATCCTCAGCCAAAGCATAACTTGGGGCTTCCCATTTTACTGCTTCTAGAAGGCGCTGTGGATGACTTAGGCCACGCTCAACAAATATTTGTGTAAACATCTATTAAGTGTCGGATTAATATCCAACATGTCTGATGCTTCAAAGTTGTATCATGTTGATTTGATCAAGAGGGTCAAATTAGGACCTTTCAAAGCAAATGTTACACCTCCTGTTGTCACAAGGCCAGGCTTGGGTCAAAGGTCACCATTTTACCACTGAGTTTTGTTTGGGACCAGATGAGGATCAGTCACAGCAGATTTCATCCCTCTGCGACTTTCTTTGTTGGAGTTGTCATAATTTAAAATTTCTTTTAGTATAGCGTCAAAGTTTAGGATCTGGCCACGCCTCTTCAGCATGCGCGAAACATGAGGATTTTGATAACTTTAGGTCCCCCATGCCTTATGAGCAAACTCACCAAATTTCAAGACCAAAGGCTTTGAGATGAGTTTGATGAAATGGAGTGTAAACGGCCAAAACGGGTTCAAAATTGCAAGGATGTTTAGGAATGTTCTATCTCTATTATTCCAATGCTTCAAAACATATGACAGGATTGGGTTTCCCAATGGACAGCAGTCCAAAATAACTCCTCAAAATCTTTCCTAGGCATGAATAAAACAGGCCAACATTAAGATTATGTAACAACCTTGACCTCTATTGAAAAATTATGACTAAAAACTAAGGTTAATGGAAGAAAACAATCCATTAAAATGAACTCCCACTAGTTCTGATAGGAAGATAAGTAAAATATTCAGCTAGAACTATGCTAAAAGCTCATTAAAGCATGTTTTCAAGGCAGGACGTATTATGTGGCGTTTACCCAAACATTGGTGGGGCTGTATGTATATATTTCAGCTCAAACTTGTGCACCAAATTTATGTATTCAGAAATCACTGAAGTGTAATTTCTAATTACTAGATCACCCTGAAAAAAAAAAACAACAGTTCAAATTCATTAAAAAAACCTCTAATTAATTTGACATCTGCAATGCCGATGATGAATCTCTGTAAACTTCGGAGTAGCACTGTGGAAACACAAGCTTGAGAGGTGGAGACGGGGCCAGAAATCTGTTCTGTAAATGATAAATAGAGTAAGGAAATTCCCCATTAATCAAAGCGCGTCATCCGCCATTTAACCTAATGTAAATACTTGTGCTTGTTGGGAGATCAAGTCATCTGCAGCATCAGGAGAAGTACGTTGATTACGTTACACTCACCCGTCTCGCATCCTGACTTCTGAGTGAAGACACCGTCGATATAAACACGCGTCTAAACAGTTTGACAAATCAGTGGCTTTGAATAGATTATTCAAATGAACTGTATTCATTTTGACACGAGGACTCTGTGAAACTCACAAACGTTTCCTGGCCGTTCTTGCGGTATCACCAGTCCACTCCATCGTGGACCAGATTGTGGAGTTTGGGAATGTTGCAAGAAGCTCATTGAGGAGGTTCTTTTGATTCGAAATCTAGTTAGAGTGTGAGACAGAGACGGCATCGGGATGCCTCGATGTTGGACTTCCTGTACAAGATGTCTTCCAAATGCAACAATCGGGAGGATTTATTGAGAAAAATGACTCTGCAGAGTTCATCTGCTCTCCATCCTTGTATTTCCTGCAGCATGTTAGTCTGGTCTTAACAGTCGTTGCACATGTTTCCGGTGGCAACATGCTTCTGCAGCACAAGAGCACAATCCTTAAAGGGGCAGTATTATGTGTTTTCCAACCACATAGTACCATTTTACCTTTAGTTGTTATAAAAATGCTGTATATATACATCCAAATCCAATATGACTTAAAAGCAATAGGAGGAGCTTCGTCTTTGAAGGCGGGGCTATGTCCACCCAGGGGTTTTGCACAGCTGAGTGGTTGCCACGGGAGACTGAAGAGGCAGCATTATGTGAAATTGACTTTTTTGAGCTTTACATCATGTTATAATGTTATGCCTTCATCAACAACATACCTGGAGTGTTGCTGTGATTCATGTTTGAGAAATCCTTTAGTCGTTCAGCTTGATGCTCTTAATAAACTGCAAATGTCCTACGTCAGTTGTTATAACCATGACGACTGCGAGGCCATTGCGGTGCAAAACAATTATAGCTACACACTTTGCTTTGATGGAAACCGTTGCTAAGAGACGATGACTTTAAGCACATCTATCTCCCTTTTATCTCCATCGACCCACTAATTTGACGGTCAGAGAAATTTCAGCTAGTCGGACATCTTCAGCTAAAGCATTAATGTCCAAACCGTTTTGCCACCATAGTGGGAATTTTTTTTTGCAATGTTTTCTACCTGCTTAACCAGAAAAGTCTTAGTCCTTTACAGTCAACTAACATCTTCCACGTTAAGAACATTTTGCGGAGAATCTTCTAAAATAGTGTTTGCATCTGCACCAACTAATGTGCTCCCAGAGCCAAAAATAAGCTGAATTTCAACGAGTCGCATCTGCTCTCTGATCACTCTTGCTGTTAAGTGTTTATGTTTTCTCTGGGAGTTTTTTCCTCTCCGTCTGGCCTGACGTTCTGTTTAGCTCTGACACATTCCTGGACGAAGGTAACAGCTGAGATTCTTCCTCTAAACACTCTTCCTCTCCTGCTATGAACTTTTTACTTTTCATTAACATAAAAAAATATTCCTACATCTCCTCCTGTATGGGGTGTTCATGTGTGTGTGTCTGCTCATTCTGCTACATATGACTTTCTTATATATATATATATGTATATACAGTATACTGTATATATATATATATATATATATATATGGGTTCTTCCAAGGTTGCTATATTGTTAACCCCATCTGTTTGTCTGTTAGCGATCCATACATCTTGTTTTTTTTTGTGTGTGTTTTGTTTTAGTTTCCAGAAGTTCTTGATTCACACTTAAAATGTAACATAAATGAACAAGGGACATTTAGGTCTGGAAAAGTGTGGCATGTTGTCAGGTGAAATGAGGAGAAATCCCAAAGAAAGAATCAAGTCGACACACTGATCTGGGCTTGAAAAATGTAGTTTGCTCTCATATAAAAAAAGCTCACACACACACACACGACACATAGCAAATAATTAAATACACATTTCCACACTTGATTCTTCACCCTTATTATTATTATTTGTTTAAACTGCAGCCATGAGGAGAAGTAGAGAGATAATAATGCTGTTGATAATCCCTCACTTCTGGTCTCCTGGCTTGACCGTCTGGAACATTGAAAAACAAAAAAAACACACACACACACGTTTGCATAAATAAAAAGGTGCACAAATCATAAATTAGAGGGAGATCCAGTCCATGTAAAGTGATTATTTCAAAGCCGCTCTCTTCTGGAGAGGAGCGCAGGCGTCAGATATTCTGGGATTGCTGAGGAACGGAGACATAAATATAGAGAAACGGAAAAACGTGGAGCTTCAAGGTATTTTCCATCTCAGCTCATCCAGACAGTCTGCATGTGGCTGCTGTTAGTTCTTGGCCTGCTGCTCGTCCGTTTTACACAACCCCTTGAACTCATCATAAACGACGAGGGCGACGTTTCGGCGGAGCGGCCGGGGAGTTTGTCAACTAAAAACGATTACAAAGTGCACTCAAACCAACGACACGCTCCACATTCACAACTCTGGTCCTTACCACAGAGAAACAACAACAACAACAAAACAGGGGGATAAAAAGAGCTACTTTTACACAACATGTTGGGTAAAAGAAAGCAGGATGTTGTCAGATCAATACTAATAATGGACGAGTCACACACAAAATACAAGTAGTTTTTTTTTCTTCTTCTTTCTCCACTAATGTAAAGGAAACACTTTCCATACTGTGGAGGTTAAATAAATGTTAATAAGTTAACTTACATGTACGCTGTGAGGCATTTGATCAGCTTTGGCTACAGTATCTGCAACGTATTCAAACTCCTTGCCATGTTACGCATTTTATCAAGTTAAAACTGCAATCTTTGATTTGTTTTTAGTGGGGTTTTATTAGACAAACCAACACAAATAAATACAAAGTTATGAAATGAAAGGAAAATTTACATTGTGATTATCTTTTTTTTTTTTTTTTTTACAAATATACTGTGTTCCTATCACTCTGAACATACATTCCCCACCATAAAACACGGTGGTGGCAGCATCATGATGCGGTGATGTGACTGGGAAGCTGGTCAGAGGTTAATAGGGAGACAAATTAAGATTATTAGAGGCAAAAACTGGGGACAAAAATGAGTTAAAGGCTGTGACTTAAGATATCTGCATGCCACACTTTTCAGATATTTTTTTTCAATGGTAAAATATATCATCACCTTCCTAAAATAAGGGCCTAAGTCGATTTTTTATTCTTTTTTTTTTGTCAAAAGTGACTTTTTTTATTATCTTTTCAAAAAAAAAAACCTTTATTATTATTATTATTATTATTTTGTTGCCAAAATCTCCTGGCAAAAAATGGCCATTATTTTAGGAATATTATTTTCCTTTCACTTTACAGCTGTGAGCTGTTTTGTGTTGATTGATCACATAAAATCCCAATAAAACAGACTCTAGTTTGTGGTGATAAACGGACAAAATGTGGGGAAAAACCCCCCAAAACAACTAAAATACGTTCGCAAGGCATCGTGACGCAACAAAAGCAGCTCTTATTCCCACCCCATTAGTTTCCCCTTCGTTCCCATCAACTCGCGGATTAAAAGTGAAAACCATTACAAAAGCCTTCGCTTCTCAGGAAACCAAGAAGCCATTTTGCTTTGCGACTGTCACCTGTTGGCAAGATTTGTCCGACGAATTTATCATAAATAGATGCTAAGTCGTCGTTAGCCTCTCGTGCTAAATCACCCCGACCAATCAGGAAGGCGCGCTTCGCTCCAGTGAGCTTCGATGTCAGTGGGAATTTCCAGTGACGTGTTTGAACAGTCTTGGTCAACAAAGTATACACTTTTTTTTTCAGGTTTTCAGTGCACTTCCATGAAAAACGTACATGTGGAACGGAAAGCTTGGACGGAGGAATGGGAGCCGTGCCTGAAAGGGATTGTTTGAGTTTATGTGAGGTGTTACAAAATCGACGTCTCCCGTTTACTGAGACACACAATGAGTGAGTGAAGCTGCCATACACAACACGTTTCAGTATAACACAACGTATTCTCACACTTTACTAAAGAAAAAACACAGCAGTTCAGAGAAATTTAATATCTCACACAGAGCTTCGCTTTCTGATCCAAAGCTGCTCTCTGATTGGACAGATGAATGTTTGATTCTCAGTGCAGAATGCCCCTCATGTGAGTGTTATATTATACTATCCGGGGAGATGGTGGAGCCATGCAGCTATTAATCTCCCCTCTCCTCCCTCCTGGGAGCCCTCTCACTTCCTAGGCAGCAGCGCAGCAAGTCTCTGCTTCTTAATTGGGAGGAAGTGGATCTCCTGGGAGCTGACCTTCTTTAGCTTGATGGCTCTGTTTTTAGTGACCTTTTTATGGGGGTTGTTGGGGTCTTGCTCCCCGTGAGACGATGACGGCATGGCGTAGAGTTGCTGCAGGGAGGCCCCCTGGCTGCCATCCCGTTTGATGGAGAAGTTCTTGGTGGAGACCCCTGAAAGGCCTTTGATTTTCCCACACAAAATGGCAGGAATGGCGTCCTTCACGGAGACGATCACCTTGGCCGTCTGCGATGTGCTGACTATCTCCAGGTTCCCGGCTCCGCCAAGAGATGCCTCTTGGCTCAGAGAGCTGGATCCAGCAACGCCGGTGTCGACCAGCCACTTGTGTTGTCGGCTGAACTCCAGCGAGGTCAAGCTGCCCAGGAGTTTGGAATCTAAACCCGGCGTACATTCGACGCCCAGTGACAACGAGGCATTGGTGGCGCCTTGGCCAGACTCTAAAGCTACTTTCCTCTCTGACTGGACACACTTTTTCCTGACGCCGGGCACAGACAGATCAAGCACGTTGTCCTGTTGAGGACTGGGATATTCCTGTTTTGGTTCGATCGGGCACGCCCTGACGGAGAGGTCCAGGACCTGTCCTTCCTCTAGAGGCGGTGAGGACAGGGACGCGTTCTGTGGCTGGGGATGAGGTGTGCACTTCTTTGAAGATAAAAAGGGAGAGGTAGTATCTCTTGATGACGTTTGAGTGCTTTTATTCACAGTGCAAACTGGTTTTGGCATGCTCCCTTTCGAGTCCTCGCTTTGAGCAATGGGGATCGGAATGGGGAGAGGGACAGGCAGAGGCACTGGGAGGGGAATGATCACGGGATAGGGGACTAGGAGAGTGGCAGGTGGAACCAGAGGAGCCAAAGGGGAGGTGTAGGGAGGTGGGAGAGGAGGAAGGGGGAAAAAGGCAGAGCCTGGGGACTGACAGGCAGAAGATCCTGCTTGGGGAGGGAAAAGATCCTGCAGGATGGCTGCGAACGCCGGATTTTGCAGGAGGGACAGCAGGTTGGCTTCCTGTGTCTGTCCAGCTGCCTTTGGATCGATAGCCGGAGGCAAACCGAACGACAGAGGATTCTGACACAGGACATTGTTCTGGAGGGGCAGCTGCGCACAGGTGGCGGTTTGAGGGATGATGTTGGGACTCATGTGCTGGATGACCTGCTGGTCCAGGACCAATGGGAGTGACACCGGGCTTTGGCCTGCTATCAAAAATGGCGCCGCCCCTATTTGTCCAAGCTGAGGCGCGGCCGCTCCGGCCATCTGGAGGTGGATGGGCAGCATCAGTGGACTCTCTCCCAGACACACCGGGTGGAGAACGGTGGTGGCCACTTTCAGGGCCACTCCTCCAGGAGACTCGGCGGCGGGACCGACCACTGAGGGCGAAGGATCGTCTACATGGTTAGAGAGCCCTCCTTTGGTCACGCTGCCATCACAAGAGTCACTGGTGAGAGGGTTTGATCCGTCTTCCACTTTACCAAGGACTTCCCCTCTTCCCTCCTCAGCATTATTCTGCGGCTGCGCTGCGTTCAGACGCACATCGTCATTGCCTTCCATGATGGTCTGAAAAGGTGAAAAATATCATGAAGTTAGTTCTTCCTGCTAATACAGAAACACAAAAACCTGAATATTTGATGATCATGAGCAGAGCTTCAGAACTACTTCTGTTCGGTCAGTAGTTCATTGTGGAAACTCACTCAGTACACAGTTTTTTGTGTATTGTCTCTAATCCACACCAAAACAAAATCATACATACATAAAGACTCAAATATATACATTTACTCTCAGTAATGATTTTGATGAATGTCCCTTAACAAAATGCCCATCTTCCACACAGTTTTGTAGGCAGTTTTATTGTCAATGATTGGCATAATTCTGACTACATATTTGACCCCATTTCTTTTTGGAAGTGCCATTTAATTTAAATGGACTTGTTTCTTGGCATAGACTTGGTCTACCTTTAAGCCAGCAAAGCTCAAATAAGCCAGCTGCATCCATCCATCCATCCATCCATTTTCTTCTGCTTATTCGAGGTCAGGTCGTGGGGGTAGCAGCTTCAGAAGGGAGGCCCAGACTTTCCTCTCCCCAGCCACTTGTTCCAGCTCCTCCGGGGGAATCCCGAGGCTTTCCCAGGCCAGCCGAGAGACATAGTCCCTCCAGCGTGTCCTGGGTCTTCCCCGGGGCCTCCTCCTGGTGGGACGTGCCCGGTACACCTCACAAGGGAGGCATCCAGGAGGCATCCTGACCAGATGCCCGAGCCACCTCAACTGGCTCCTCTCGATGTGAAGGAGCAGCGGCTCTACTCTGAGTCCCTCCCGGATGACTGAGCTTCTCACCCTATCTCTAAGAGAGAGCCCAGACACTATCCAGCTGCATCTATTCCAAAACCCAGTGGTTTGGTGTGTGTTTTGGATCATTGTCGTGTTGGAACACAAGTTCATACAGGTGTCCAACTTTCAACTACTTAGCTGTTCAGATGAAAACTTTAGAGGTCCCTCACTATCCCATACACTGTTTGGCAATGCACCAGGGAAGCAGAAAATGTTAAACTTGTGTCACTGTGACCATTACACTGGTGGTTTTCATTTAATGGTAGACTTCCCCCTTGGTGGTTCCTGTTGAACTTTCTAACTTTTCACTTTTGTGTTCCAAGGAGAGAACAATACCAAAACACAATTTAAAACTGGTTTTAGAACAGACAAAGCAGATTAGTATTAAGCTATACTGTAATGCCCCCTATTGTGGATTGTGCTGAGTCTATGGCAGGAAATCACCCAATTTACATGAACTTGACCAACATCCTGAGAAAGAGTGGTCAGATATCCACCAAGAATTATGCCAGGACATTGCTGACTGCTACAAAAAGTGGCCCAGTTTAATCATTTATCCAAACATAAACACATAGTAGGGTTTAAGAGTTCCACAATTGACTCGAAATCCTGACAAATCAAACGTTTTTAATTAAATTGAAAGTGGATGTGATCAAACTGCTCTACATCGCCCCCTAAACTGAGATGGGCCGACCAGTACTTTGTAGAGATCTGTAATTTGGTATGTAGGTAGATCCACGCCCCCCTCAAATCAAGAAAAAAAGTATTTTTATACTATGTCCTAAAATATACAGAGGCAGCCATTTTGGGTCAAAGGACAATATTTGGTCATTTTTCATTTTTACTCCCCTCAAACGGTAACAAACTCCTCCAAGGGATTTTTACCTACTGTTTTCACCTTCAGTCAGTAAGGAGTTCAGGGATGGGACATTAAAAGTTATCAAAATGTTGAGTTTTTCTCCTTAGAAATATGTATTCCAGAACATTTTAAAGATTCCTTTATTGTGATAAAAAAAACACTTCTTGCTCTTATAAATTGTTCTATTTTCTTTACATAATTTAAATGCATTTTTTAAAAGTATTTCAAATATTATCTAAAATAAGTGGTTAAATAAAAAATCTGCAAAATGTGTCGAGATTTCTTTTATCCGATAATAGATTAATATCCAGAATAATTTATTACTAAAATAATCACACGTTCGAGGGTATGAAAACTTTCAAAAGGCTTTTACTGGGTTGTGTTAAAGCATGCTCAGGGATGTTTTCACGCATGAATGCAGGACAAGATGACCGAGCCACCATCTGCTTCCAGAGTAATCCATCAGAGCCTTATTACAATGTCTCATCTATGCTACAGAACAATATAATACCAGCCTAAGGGAAACATGCCTACTCCTCTCTGCTCACTGAGGCAACACGACACTACATGAAAGCTGCACGAAGAAAGAGAAGGGTCACGTTTTTATTAGAAAATTGAAACTGCGTGGGTGTATTTAATGGAGTTATTCACTATAAAGGTGCTGCCTATGTTGGTATGTGTCACAGACATCAAACTTTTCCCATCCCCTTTTTTCCCCCCCAGAGCTGAACATTATCCTGCTTGCACCCATCTGTATGAATAATTGACTCTGCTGATATTGGAGTGATCATCTCTCCAAGCACCCAAGAGACGTTTTATTATTACAGGAGGGACTGTGGGGGGATGAGAGTCGGCGCAGGCAGGACATGTGTTGTACAGCGGTGTCATGTAGTGAGACAAAGCACACACTGTAGGATAAGAGGGTTAAAACAACAGCAGCAACTGAGATATCGGCTCCATCAGACTGATGGATAAAAGTATTGATCGGAACTGGGTCAGGTTTTCCTTTGTGACCTTCTCTTGGTAAATGTTTTAACTCTGGTGGACAGATTCCTAGCTGATATGAAAGTACTGCATGTGCTGCTGGCACTTCATCTAAAACAAAGTCTTGTGTTCATGTTTAGTCGGTGTACTACATAGTTTCCTCTTTTTATCTGTTGTCTGCTTTCTTGATCATTTAAATGATGGCCTGGTCTAAAATATGCAGTCAAATAGAGCCAAATGTATGCAAGTAATTTATTTTATTTTTTTATTTATCATAAGCACAGAGCCCCCTGATGTCTGCCGTTGGATGGTACCAATGGTCTGAGTAACATTAACCAAAGAAGATGATGATAAACAAGTTTCAAAAGCAGGTTATAAAGAAAAATATAAAGCTTTACACATCCATCATCTAGAAATCTAAAACGTCATGGCGTATGAGTACTTTTGTATTTATTTATTTTTACAATGTCCTGCATGTTCAAAGCTCTTTTTTAAAACACTGTCAAGACAAAACTTGTACTTGACGATTAAAAAAAAAAGTATGAATGATGAGCCAGCTTGTCATGGCGGCACACATGCAACTAACAGACTTATGTGCCACACTCTCTGCTTTGTCCTCATAATGTCCTCACTCATTGTGCAAGTCATGGGATCTCAGCCAGGGCCAAAAGGACAGACTGTTGACTCAAGAAACCACACATTTGCTGGATACAATCCATGGGCAAGACCCTTTTATCGTTCATTCATCACTTTCATTTTACGATCCCTTTTCATCAAAGGCATAAAACAGACACACGCACGCAGAAAAAAAACTGGATCTAATTTAGGAATATGAATCGGAAACGCTTCCCCCCGCCATTATTTTAGATGCCCTGGCCTCGCATGCATTCCAGGAAATTTCAGGCAACATATTTCCTGCTTGATAAGACGGTCATGAGGCCTTTGACACGATAATGCCCAAGAAAGAAGCCTTTCTCAGTCGGGACTTTAACACTGTCCTAAAATCCCGAGTGAAGACAGAGAAGAAAATAAACATAACCCTCGTTTAGAAAAGTGTTGAGGCTCAGACAAGTCAGCTATGAGAGAATTTAAAAGCTGTGTTAGCAGTAGTCCAGATCACATGACCTGATGCTAAAAAGTAATCGCCATTCGAGTGACACGTTATCAGCCGTCCCCCCCTTCCCCTCCGCGGGTGTGTTCACAGGTCACTGCTTTGCCTCTAGTTCACTTGAATCATGTGAGAACAATGTCAAACTCAAAGTAGGAAGTCTAACCAGCTTGCTCAAGCGATCCAAAGTACACAGAGAGGCTGTGCTCATCGCTTCCCCCCCCCCATCACATTATCCACCTCGCTGCCTTCTCTTTGTGTCAATGTTGTCTCAGATAGGGAAGATCAAAGATGTGACACGAGCATTATTTACAGCGCCTTGCAAATTACTAATATACCCCTATAATCCTTTCACATTTTGTCATGTTTCACCCACAAACTTTATGTGCACTTTACTTATGCCTGAAAGAATTAGTCAAATTAATCGTAAACTCATTTAGCAATTAATTAATGGTTAACTAGAGTACATATCCTGGAAGAACACCATCAGAACAGTAATTAAGCAAAAACTGTATAAAAACATTTTGCATTTCAGGTAAAAAAACAACAAACAAAAAAAACCCCCTCTTTGTTTATACATATATTTCACCCAGAACTCCTCGAGTGATCTATATGTATTTTTAATATTGTGCAAAATAGGCTAAAGTGAAAAGAAGTCCACAGAATGTGCTGATTTTTTTTTATTATCTGAAACCTATTATTAGAAACCTAATACAGGGCAAGAGTAAAGCTCCCAGAGTGATGCTGCTGCTGCTGCTAACATGCTCAGTGTGGTGGGGAGGGAGTGTGTAACTCTACACCTGACCTGTGCAGTTTGTTTCCTAGCCTATCCGACTTGTTCAAAAAAACTTTTACCAAACCTCTGAGGTCTTCACAGAAATGATGAGATTGGATTTTATGTATATATGTGCGTGTGTGTTTTTAATATTTATGATTTTTCGTCGACTTTACAGTTGGATGTACTACGTAAAATCCCAATGAAATACACTCAAGTTTGTGCTTGTAATAAGCAAATAATCGCATGATAAAATGAGCTCAACAATTCCCATTCTGATGATTAATACTGTTTGAAACACAATGCAGTTTACAGATTGCTCATAATCTGTCTTATTTATGGTTCCTGTTGTGTGTGGTTATAATTTCCCTTTTAATTAGTGTTTGTGATTGTTTCATCTATTTATTTGGGGTATTTAAAATGTCTTCGGTGTGGCGTGCTCCGTTCAAAATTGGTCTTTGAGAGGGCAAACTTGCATTAGTATGCCAATATCAATACTTGAACATGTTCTCAAAACAACAATATTATCGTTTATTGAGATAATGTCTGGAACGATTTACCATCCAGTAAAATTTGTTACTGTGACAGGCCTGTGCAAGGCCTCGCTTTGCATGTTGTCTCCTAGTGATATGAGACAAGTTAGATAAATGACTTGTGTTATTCTTTCCTGTCCTGCTTGTCAGAGCAAACATGCATGTCCTTGTTGTTGCTAAGAAAAGAACAAACTGGCCCATGTGCGCCGTCTCCGAGCTCGACCTAACTTTATTTCCTTGAAAAGCTCCAAGTCAAGCTCCTAATCTTCCCTAAATCCGATGTGCTGTTGGAACAAGTCTTCCCCCCCGTTGCCACACGATAGCAGGGTTTGCAGGTCGGGCTGTTTGAAACAGTCCAACCGTGATGCAGCTACAATTAAAAACGTGAGCTAATGGCGCAAGCACGCAACGCCAGACGGACCTGGAGTCAAAAACGTATGAGTGATAGCAGAGTGTTCCTTTAGCGCGGAGTAAATCAGCGGCACATTTTGTTCGTAAACCTCACACGTCATCTGCAGGCGGTCTGTGTTCCTACGCCAGAGGCAGCTAAATGAGTAAATAGGCCAGAAGAGACCAAACAGAGAGCCAAATGAGATCCCTCCCATGTCCCCTTTACTGTAATCATTTCCACATTTTCTCTTTTTTTCCCCCCCTTTCTCCTTGCCTCATTGATGAAATGTACGCCATTGGCAAGTCAAGAGCAGGAAGAAAACAGCAACCCGGCCTCCCCGCCCCCCGTCCTGCTTCCGCCTCTCCCACTAATTTCAGCTTCGGCTGCATTAGGCTAACGCTGCAGTCTGAGAGCTTTGCAGATGCTGCTTCTTCTCTGACAGACCTCTCTCCGGCTTTGTGCTTGAGTTGAGCCAGAGGAAACAAAAGCAGCGGAGCTGGCCGGAGGATGGCAGACGATCTAAAGGTCACCTCCATCAACGCCCCCTCCGCTCCACTAGCCAATTATCCCTCATTAGAGAGACACGCCGACTCCCATCTCCTTTCAGCCCAGATTATGTTTTATTCATTTCTCCCCCGGTCAGTCCTCTAAATGCCATGGCGACTTCAGTTTTATGATAATCACTTAACACCTCTGTTTAAAACAACTGAAATAACCATCATCACGCCTACGACTCTGGACATATTTTCTTTTTCTTTTTTTAAAAAAGGAAAAAATAATACTGTATGCCCTGTGACAGACTGGCGACCTGTCCATGGTGTACCCTGCCTCTCGCCCGGAACGTTAGCTGGAGATGGGCACCAGCAACCCTCCTGGGATAAGGGTGTTAGAAAATGGATGGATGGATGGATGCTTTATGTATTAAGCAGACTCTCCAGGAAGTTGTGATCAAATTTGTTAATGTTAATTCAGGTATAATTTGCACATTTTGCAAGGACTTCCAATTTTTACCATGTTTCCGCAAATCTTACCAATCACCTTGAAGTTTTCGGTATTTCCGTATTTCCTGACCAATCACTGCAACGCTGCAGAATTCTGACCAATCCACTTAGCCTCCCTTCTAATTTAACTTCCTGTTCTGCTACATATTTTAAAAGCCAAACCTGCAAGATGAAACGCTAACATTTGCCTTTGTTTTTTTTTTTTGAGAAAAACATTTTGAAATGTTTGTATGATTTTTTTATACTGTTTATACAGTTGGTGTTAACTTGAATGGCCATTATAGAATTCTTCTTTTGCATTTTGACAATTAATCAGATTATGACTTTATCTGTATAAAGGGTGCTAGTTCAAGAAAATACCTGAAAGTGTTGTTTGCACTTTAAATATTAACTGCTATGTCTTTTTTTTTTTGGAAGGGTTACGTGCAGCAATTAAAAAAATTTTTGTAAGGCAATGTTATGCGCAAAAATAAAGCTTAAGAAAATTGCAACTTTGACCACAACTTTTTGAAAGAGGCGCAGAAAAACCAGTAATTTTAGGCCACAACAATCACAAAAAAAAAACATCGTAAGCGAACTATGCTATATTGGAGACTGTTTTTCTACTATCTCAACCAGAAGCTGGTTTATGATTGCTTACAATATATAGATAGTCATAACTTTTGAACTTTTTTCAAAAACTTCAACGCGCAAATGCGAAGGGAGAAGATACGTGATTTTAAAGATATTTTTACAGTTAAATATACGTTTGGAGCGCATTTTTCTCTTTGTAGCACCAGCTTTTGCTGTAATTACAGCTGCAAGTCTTTAAGGGTGTGTCTCTAATAGCTATGGGAAGACTGGTCCATTCTAACACACGAATGTGCTTTAATCTAAACCATACCTTTGTGTCGCTCACTGTAGGCTTTAGGCCATTGCCCTGCTGGAAGATGAACCAAACAGGTTTTCTTTAGTATTTAGCTTAATCTTACTCTCTGCCAAGGTCTCCCACATCATGACACTGCCACCATTATGCAGTAAGGTCAGATGTCTGGAGTGCAAGTGTGGGGAATCTAGCTCCAGTCCGTATCTTTATACTCTTTCCATCAGCCTAAATAGGACAGAACTCAATTAACTTCACAGTTATGCACCACTTTAGTTGCATAAAATTACACTAAAACACTGAAATTAGTGGCTGTGCCGTGACAAAGTCAACAAAGAAGGTGCTTAGATGTGCTGTTTCCTTTCCAGCCGTGTGACTGTAATTTGTCAGAACACAAACACAGCAAAGCCCCAAGGCTGACAGTTGCGACAGACCCCGACTGTGTCGCTGTAGGGCTCATCCGAGGAGATTTCCTCTCCCTCTGAGCGACAAAAGCTCCCATTTCCCCGAGAGAGACACAGACAACCCCGAGCCCGGTCCCTGGTGCGTCTGAACCCGGTCCCTGGTGCGTCTGAACCCGGTCCCTGGTGCGTCTGGTCCGTAAGCCGACGGCTTGTCTTGAAAAGCAGGGCAGACGGAGCGCCGTGTCTGCGCACATCTCCGCACGTCGCTTTGAGGCTCCCCTGACTTTAAGCGTTATATCAAAGACAAGGATGTCTCCGTCCTGAATGATAATAACCGCGTTATTGAGTGAGAGCCTCCCTCCTCTCCCTCTCAGCCGTCAAACACTGTACGCCTTATTTCCCCGCACAAGCTAGCTGTCCGCACCGTCTGAAACACCGACATGAACGGAGCCGCGTTAGCGCTTAAAAGCTAAAGAACACAGCATTAGCTTGGTAACTATTGTTCAGTAAAAATGCTAGTGTCAGTTCATACTACAGCCTGCCAGAGACTGTAATATGCAGAAAAGCCACAGCTCACCCCGTTTCATCTTATCCCCCCTCGTCCCTCTAATGTCATTCTGCCTTCAGATGACAGTTTTGCTCCAAACGCCAGCGGTAAAACTCACCCGCTAAACAGAAGAGCACATTAGTGCCTTTCGCCTCGGACCGCTTCACTCCAATTAACAAAGAAATTAGAGCCGTAATACTCCAAAAATAAATAGATATCGTCGCTATTTATCTCTTCATTGCGGCTCCGTCGTAGCGACTCCAGACTGAAGCTGCGCGCGCAGCATCGTCAGCGGCTCCCCATCGCCTCCTCCTCCTCCTCCTCCTCCTCCTCCTCTCTGTACTCCACAAAGAAGAGGAGAATAATGAAGGAAGGGCCTAAAGGACACGAGGACAGCGACAACCAATAAAAAAAATTATAATAACTAATGGCACAATTCTGTAACTCTTTGCTAACTTCAATATTTTGTTGCTGTCCTTTCCAGCATACTTTTCCTTCACCATTTGTAAACGTTTTATTCCCCCCCTAATGATAAATGGTGTTAATTTAAACACTTGTGCAGTTTTCATTTAAGTGGACAACAAATATACCTTTAGCCTTTAAAACATAAGTAACAAACAAAAAACAAAATCCTTACCTCCTCTAATTAAACTGGGGGTTTCAACAGAAAACATTTTCTACAAACAAACAAAAAAAAAGCAAAACTAAACACAAAAACTATTGTAACAAAAACAAACAAATGAAAAAAAAAAAAAAAAACAACAGTCAGTAATAAACTCACTGAAAAATCTGTCAGTAGAACTAAAGTACACAAATACAAGACTCCGATGCTTGAGCGGTTTATTTTTACTGAAAAAAAAAACAGACTTTAATCTCCGAATTAAATTTTTAAAAATGAATTATCTCCTGTTTGTCAGAATTCTGACATTTTTTGGAAAAATGTCAGAATTCTAGCTGATTCTGTAATTTCTGTTTCTTTTCTTCACTGCCAAAACATTCACTTACATCAAACTTGCAGTGAGAGACATCAATGTTGGGCGTTTCATGAGTTGGGTGGCAGCCGTGGGTATACCAATTACTCGCATCATAATCTGTTAAATAACTGTTGTTTCCTTTCTAAGCTATTGCTAGGCAGCATCCCATAGAAATAGGTTTGGAGTTTGACAAACAACATTTATTTTAGCAGCCGACTTGGTATAAATATGATCTACTTTGCCAGTCACCAACTTTCAGGATACTCAGTATTTTACCTGAAAGGGTTGTCACCCTCAATAATGTAAACTTGAATAGTTCTGGGTTATCATGAGGAAACCAAACATAAAACTTGGTCACTGGCAAACCATTTAAACTGATCTCCGCCTACAGTGTGACCACCTACCCAATACCCTGCTTCTGCCAACAGTCCTGACCAGTCCAGGTCCGTGAGACTCCAGTCCAGGTCCGTGAGACTCCTGAAGGTGTTCTGTGTAGGGAAGGTTCTATAGACGGTATCCATTTGTCAACAACATCCAATGATGGTTGGATCTAAAATATTCGGAAACAGGAGGCCAAGGCAACACCTTTGTCTTGTTGTTGCACTTCTACTGAATCTTCTTTACTTTGTGGAAGGACACATTATCCAACTGAAAGAGGCCACAGCCAATGGGACGAACCACTTTCACTTTGACTGGTCTGTGCCATGCACACAACACCCTGAGAAACACCGTGTATTCTGGGACTTTCTATCAGGAAGTGGAAGTTCATAAGAAAATCTACAGCTGCTGTGGCTCATCTGTTGGTTGGACCAGCCTTCACTCCCCGTTTACCTCACTGGTTAATCCTCAGCTGCCGAGCTGTTGCCGGTTCACCATTTCTTCTTTTTGAGATATTGACCACTGCAGACCAGGAACGCAACAGACAAGCTCCAATTTTGGAGATGCATTGACACAGTCATTCATAGCATTTCCACTCTGGCCCCTTTCCTACCTACTTCCCCATTTTTTGTTGCGTTTTAACACATCAGCTAAGAGGAAACAAATGCTCCCTTGCTGCCACATCCCACCCAATAAAGTGATAATCATTTTATTCTCTTGACTGGTCATAATACCTGATTGGTGCGTGATAAATCATTTTCTACTTCATATTATTCAGAGGTTAATAACCATGTATTCCCAATAATAAGCATCAATACCTGCCGCACATATTTTCTTGTCATCATGACATGACATCATGACATGACAAGAAAATATGTGCGGCAGTCTGTGTTGTGACTCAGCTATATATAAACCCACTGTGTACTAATGAAAACAAGCCGCAGGGAAACCATGCCGGATTAGTTAGAGACATTTGAAGCGTATAAAGCTAACAGCATGTTTGCTCAAAGTGCAGAAAGGCCTCAGTTTAGTTGTGACCGCTTCATTTCTCTGCGCTCCGTGTTGGTCTGACGGGCCGATGACAGCGGCGGAGGAGAATGGCGTTTGGCAGCAGATGATGTGAGTCTGGTGGTGATCGGCCCGAGTGAGCAAGATCCCCTGGGTTTCCATATCGGTTCCAGCCAGCCTCAGGCGCTGCCTCAGGGGCCCTGGGGCCTCTCATTGTTCCGCAGGGACGCTGTTTAATACACTATAATGAGCCGCGTGGTATACCCGGGTGGCACGACGGTGACTATGGTGTGGCTACGTCTACAGTGTGCTTCCCCCAATCGCTTTATGGAGTCAGCATCACTCAGTTGACGACGCGCATCTCAGGTATGCACTGCATGTGTCGTTCACATTCTTTTCTGTTATAAGGTTTTCTTTAACCAAAAGCGGGGCCTGGGGAAATGCTTCAGATCAAATGAATGTTATCATCAGGCAAAGAAGATTTGATTAAACACACACACAATTTATTTCTTTTATTGAGGAGAGAAAGCAATCCGAAACAATCTGGCCCAATGGGTAGAAGTAATTGCTCCTTAAATCTAAAAAGTGACCGTGCCGCACTTGGCAACTGCAGCTATCATCAATCGTTTTCCAATTACTGGAAATGAGTCTTTACTTTCGCCAAGCCTAAATTAATTGTTTCAGGTCACACAAGATCACCTCAAGAAGATTTAAACTTGGACTAGATCAGTCCAAAACTGCAATTTTGTCATTTTTTTAGGTACTTAAGGCTGGACTTTGTGCTCAGCCTGAGCTTAAGTTCACATCCTGAACATCACTGGACATTCTCGCACTTTTGCCCAATATTTTTTTTCTTCTTATCTTAAAATCACCAACCCAGATCCTTACAAGTTAAATTGAAGTTGTTGGTATGCACTTGAAATATATTTGGTAGGCCTACCACTCCTCATATTTTCTCCATATGTGGATAATGACTCTCATTTGGCTTTGTGGGAGTTCCAAAGCCTTAATGGTTTTGTGGCTCTTTCTAGACCGATTGAGCTTGTTTCTCATCTGTTCTTGAATTTCTTTAGATCTGGTCACAATGTGATGATGCCTGTTGAGATCTTTCAGTCCACTCCATAGACAAGTGTGTATGTATGTCCTGAGATGTCTTCATTCTTCAGGCTCTGGTAGCAATCAAGCTTGTGTGTGAAAAAAGAAATTGAGCCAGAAATGTGGTTAGTTGCCGTTTGTTCCTGATTTAGTATGGAGGGGAATTGCTTTTTCACATAATCGGTTTGGATAGATTGTTTTCCCTTGAGAAAATAAAACTGGAAGACGTTACATATACTCGTATTATCTCTGCCTGATATCGCCGTTTGTATGACGAGCTGAGATAATGAAAGCGTTTTCTTTTTTGAGGGTGGGACACTTTTTCATGACACGATAAATTCAGTGCAGTGACCTGCAGGCTGTCTCAGCCACAATCTCCAGTCTGACTCCAACAGTCAAGATTTAACACCAACCCGCCGACCTTCCCTTATGTTTTCTCAAAGTGGAATTTCATGGACAACTTAAATGTACATGTCTGTTTTTGAGTAGTGAACAATTATTATTGCTGCAGAAAAAGGGAAGGTTTTCTTTTTTGTGGACACAAATCTTTAAACCACAAATGACAAAAAAAAGTAATTAAGATTTGCTAATGGTTTTTTTTAGGCTTTTTGATTAATAACTTTGCAAAAAACAATAAAAATAACTAAAAAACAAAACAATAATTTGCATTGTGTAGCAATGAATGTTTTGTCCCCCACAGAGATTAAGAATTCACATAAAGTTTACCATTGTTCTACGTTGCTCGTTAATCAAACTGAAAGATGAATAGAAAACTCAGTCTGGAGTCGGTGATCGCTTAGCTTTATATTACAGATTTTTCCACAGTGAGTGACCAAGAAGGTGATCAGCATGAGGAGGGCCTACCAGGCTGTTTTTTCTGGTTCTCTCACACACTTTTGACACCCCTGTATGTCTTATTTCTTCAAATTTTAATAATCTAATGTAATGAAGCAAGCCAATCAAGCAGAAGAAGCAGATTAACATTGAAGGAGACAATCTGGTAAGTTTTTATTATTTTTTTATAAACACCATAAACAATTTCAGCCCAGCTGCTTCACCAACAAATACATTTTCCATAGAAATGTGGCAGCATTTAAAGGGAAATACATAAAGACTTCCCATCAGCCTCAGAATTGTTGCCAAAAGGCCTTGCTACAACAAAGACAAAAATCGATCAATGATGACATATGAAAATTTGAGTTCCTATCAATTCATCTCCAAACATCTCTTTACATCTTCATGTAGGGAATGACTGGCGAGCTCCCTCTGCCCCTTCCCTTGACGATCAAACACATGAAAACTATCAAAACGCGCGGGCTGTCATTGTAACACTGGATTATCACCGACACATCTGGCGAGCCAGACGGTTAGATTGGGGCACCAACCAATCTAACCGTGTGTGTCCCGACACCAACAGTTAGATTCAAATGTTCGAATGCGTCCCACATCTGAGCAAAAACCAGATTATATTAATGAAGATTTCCTCATGAGGGCAGAAATAACCTTCGATTCCTCCACCACTACAGCCTGTTCCCGCCCCGCCCCCGCTCTCAAACTTAGCTCAGCTGCCATGCAAGGACCCAGTGAACAAGGCGTTTTTGTCCATCCCCAAGGCCTCATTGACATCAGCCAGAACAACAATATGAATTTTCTGTCCCAGCTGTGCAGCAGGAACACGGAACATGTGCAGAAAGAAGCGCAGGTCTTCTTCGGAGAGGAACGTGTCTCAGTGTTAAAAAAAACCAACGGAGAGCAAAAAGAAAACTTAATCAATTTACATTGAATTACAGCTGGAAAATAATGCTGAGAGGTTTCATCTGAAGTGCGCCCTCTAGTGTTCAACTCGAGTGAAAAGCGATTCAGTTTATCCTTATGGGACCCAAGATTCACATTTCCTCCAAGGTTTTGTTTTGGTGGTGCAAACAAAACTGCGGGGAGGGGAAAATGTGAACATTTTAAAAGCTGGAAAATCCTGCTCACATGAGTGTGTGTACTCTTTAAACTAACACGTCGTTGAAGCACCTGTTGCTTCACATTCAGCATATTCTTGGTTCGGCAATATTTGTCAACGCTTCTACAAATGTGCTAATAATTGCCATTTTGAAATTTGGGTTGTTTCTTGCCAGTTTATTTCAGTTTTGTATTGGAGCCATAGTGTATGTAGTGGCTGCTTATTCGTTCTGGTGTAAAGCCGCTAAATTGTTCAATTAGCTTCAGTTTTCTTTCTTTGTTGATGTTTGTTAGCTTAGCTCTTAGCTGACGCGCTTCTGTCCGATGATACGCTCTTGTGCATTAAAAAAGTACTTACTAGTCCACAAAGTCTGTTGAAAACGACAAACTTTACTTTTCTTCGAGCAGACATTACATAAGATTTCTTCAATCTTGCACAGCACTCCACATTTTAAAAACTGTGTAGAGCTTTGTTGACCACACCACGTCCAAATTTCTTTCTGAACTGACACAGCACTTTCTATGTATTTTCAATTACGTCCTTTAGGTGGCGCTTTTCTACAAAAAAACATACTAAAATAAAAACCTTATTGCTAAGAAAATATCTAAATATGCAAAAAACATTCTTTGTGTTTTTGTTGAATGCAGCAGATTAATTTATTTCTTTTGAGTTGCCAGTTTCCTCTGGACCTGTTGCTGACAATCATGCAGATGAGCTCCAGGTGATTGATTTCCATACATGGCTGTCAAACTTCCTCAGCGGGCCGTTCCATTTGTTCACCAGGGGAAGTTTGGTCTGTAGTTTAATTCTACCATTTCTTTAATGTTTCTTCTTTTTGAAAGTTAGTTCAATTCTGATATTTATTTAATTTACAGATTTAGTAATGTACTGACCAGTATTTGTTTAAGTTCTTGTATGTTCAATTACCCCCTAGTGTGTGTTAATGGTCTGATCAGCCACTATTTAAGTTCCCCTCATGTCTTGTTTGTTAGGCCAGTTTGTGCTTCAGTTTGTTGTGTTACTACCTGAGTTGTACTTTGTTATGTTGACCACAGGTTTGGGCCCAATTTATCATTTTTGTTTCCTCTCCGCCATTACCACAGAGTAATGTTTGATTGGCAGTGGTAAGACCCGCCCCCTGCCTCTGATTGGTTGTTTTTGACGTGGAAATGACTGTTCCACGTCATTTCGGATGACCTGGAACCGAGCGGTCTTTTCACAGATTATCTGTCGCATTTTATATTGTCACAAGGTGACAGTTTTAACAAATATGTTTTATAAAAACAACATATTTTTGTTGCATGTTAGCAAAATAACAGAAGGAAGGGATGAAATGGCAAAATGTTGGTAATAATTAGCAACAGGGCGAGCTAACCTCCCGCTGTTTGGAATTGACCACACACACACACACACACACTCAAAGTTGTATTTTTAAAGCAGTCACATTTATTTGTCTGTTCATACACATTTTTGCTAAGCAGCTTGTTGTGCTTCAGCAGTAGATAAAGATTTTCTATGGGATGCCCACAATGCTTACTAAAAAATAAATACAAGACAAAGTGTTCCACAACTCAAAAATATACAAAGGTCTGAAATCAATGTAAACTCTGAAAACATTATTATTATTATTTTTTACATTAGAGACAATTAGATAACCTTTGTGATCGTTCTGAACAGTTCATGTATTTACAGTTTTGTACACAAAAAAGAAAGAAAGGAAGAAAGAAAGAAAAAATACATACAGTACTGTTTGTATAGGTTCATTTCATGTCCAGTTTTTCTTTTTAATGCATCTAGTACCATAAGCTGTGACTCTGTTTTTTTTTTTAGTACTGTTTTGTGATTTCAAGAACATTTCAGTCAAGTAACAAGAGAAAAGCACAGTCCAATGCTCCAAACAGGTCCTGTAACATGTCCTGCAGCCTTTGGCAGAAGCATCTACACAACTCCACTCTTACATCACGACAAAATTATCCAGGAAGAGTTATTTATACAGCTGAGTGGAAGGGTCGATAAATGTCTCCAGGTACGGCACGCAGCAAGGGACAAATGAAACCTCACAAACATCTCTTCGTCAGTGCAAAAAAGGGGGTCAGAGGGATAGGTGGAATGAAAGTTAAGAGGCTAATCTCACCGAGTTCCCTGTGGCTGCGTGTACGGAGTGTCATTAAGGCCAAAAATCTACCTGCACTGACACCGATTCGGTCAGCTTTGCATACTGGTTGGGCATAGCTTATAGCGCTTTGAAATAGCTCTTTGAAACATCTATTGTTCATATTATAATATATCAAAACACGATACCTGGAAATCAGAAAACTAAAATGTGTCTTTCAAAATGAAAGTAGGTATTTGAATACGTTTTTAAAATTTCCAGCAATTCATTGTTAAAATGTCACTTTTAGTTTGTTAAAAGAAAAAAAAAAAAAAACTAAACAGGGGCCATCCGACTGATAAAAAAAAAAAGTTTAAGTTAACAACATAGAAAATATTTTATGGGCGTATGGAGTCATCAAGAAACATTTGGCACACGACAGCAGCAAATGCCCCAGAATCCAACAGATTCTTTCCCTTCTTGATAACCCGGCCCCACATTTTACATCCTCCCCCGGGAAAACGTTTTGTCACGTATTGTTTCCTGTCGAGTACAGTAAGGCATATTCGATCCTACTGAGCACTTTCCCATCGCCTCTTTCGACTATTCAAAAACAAGCCACATCTCCAGCCACAAACAACCACTGTTCTTTAAACACATGACCTTCTCGTTGTATCTTTCCACGCTGCGTTTCCACCGCCTCCGGCTTTTTGAGCACTTTTTCGTGTCCCGTGATAACACCTGCGTCTTTCCCGTCTCCAGAGATCGTCGGCTTGGTGTTCGGTTTAGACCGTTCCGCCGTCTATCACTGGTAACTCTCTATGATGACTCTGAAATATTGTAACAAGTAGCTGCCCTTCATTATACATGTCCTTGTTAGGAGTTAAAGTATTCTAACTGCTGTTGCAAACAATATGAATGGAAAGACGGAGGGATAATTTCTCTGAAGCTAGTTGTGACGTGCTGATTGGCGGGAAAGTTAAAGTGGCTTGAGGAAATGTACAAGTTTCGTGTCTTTTCTTGCATAGGTATTCACAGAATACATAAAAGGTAAAAATCTGCATCTATAGGATACAAAATGAAGGTCAACTATTATGTTTTTTTTTTTCTTTTTAAATCTGACAACAGAAGACGAAGCTAATGTGCTGTCACGAGACGTTGGGTTTATCCGTCTTCAAATAACCAAACAAAATATCTCTTTAAAACTAGAAATAGTCGATGATCAAACGTAAGCCCTGACACGTCCCGCTGACAACAACTCTTCGGTGTGGAAGTTGTTACTGTAGGAAGAAGGCTCAACATTAGCTGTTAAAACACATTATTGGGGAAATCAGATGGATCACTGAGATGTGGGGAGCTATTTAATGTTGAGACGTGTCTGCTGTAGAATCAGGCTGAGACTTTCAGCAGATAGCAAGAAGGCTAAACGGGATCTAAGTTGCTCTGTTTTTAACTTTGAGTTTTTCACCTCTGCCAGTCATAGAACAAACTTTGAAATGTTGGCAGCTTTTTGCAAAAATCTGTCAAGGGGCACGCAGAGCTACGTCACGCTAGTTGTGCTAGCTTTATTGAAAAACAGCCATTCGATAGAAATCGCAGTAGAAAAACAGTCTGTGTTGGCACGGTTTACCAAAACTGGAAACAATTTCAATCGGTGAACTGTAAGAGTTAAATTGGGCAGGATGAATATTTGGGTTTCGGATGTTTCTATTTTTGTTTTTTTGTTTTTTTTACAAAGGCATTTTGTAATAACAGGGATTTATTTTAAGAATAGTTTGTGGTACATTTTGTGGACTGAAATACAAAAAAGAAAAATATTTAAAAATTCATCCCAAAAAATTGCTAGGAATCTGATTGATTTTTTAATTTTTTTTTACTTTTAAAATGATTTAATCTGCTCCCCTGCCTTCTGCATATTTGATATATTTATATATTATATTTCATCGTGGTCCATCAGTCGTCTTTGTAAACATATAGATTTATCTCTGCTGTGCTCCGTGTCCTACGTGGAGCGGTCATCGTGAGGGCTTCCGTCCGAGTTCTCCGTCTCGCCCTCGGAGATGGCCTGCATGGGCGTGGAGTACAGCCTGCTGCGCACGCTGTAGCGGCTGCTGCTGGCGGGCGGCGGGATCCTCGAGCGGCCCTGCCTGGAAGCGGCAGACGAGAGGAAGGGTCTCGGGGAGAAGCTCTCGCCGTTGGCTTTGGGGTATGGGCTGGACAGCTGCTCTTGGTCCAACAGGAGTTGCTGCAGTGGGGAGGGGGCCTCCTCCGACTGTCTGGGTGACTCGGTCAGAAAGTCTCCAGGCGACTTCGGAGCGACGGGGCTCTTCAGGATCTCAGCAGCCGACATGCGGTAGCTGGAGTCCGAGCGGCTCCCCTTTTTAAGCAGCAGCTGCTTGAACTCCTCGTTGGAGGTGCTGGACTTCTTCGCGTTCCTGTAGATGGGCCCCGAGACTCTGTGTGGGGCGGGCGGGGTCACAGCGGGGGAGGGGGAAGAGGGGGACGCCGCAGGGACCGGGGAGGTGACGGTGCTGCTGGGCGGTGGGGTGTTGCCCGATGAGGCGCTGAGGCGGGTCCTTGCAGCCAGCTCAGTGGAGTCCTTCCTCCCCAACACTTTCCTTTTGGATCTACGGGTGAAACGAATTGACATGAAATCAGAGCTGTATACACATGCTGGATGTTATTGTTTACATCTGGAAATTTAATGCTGGAGGGGAAAAAGGCTGTTCTTTTATATGTCATCCATAGTCAGTCAGTTTTGTTAACAAAATGAAACCTGGAGATATAGATACTATCGTTTTTTTCTTTTCATTAAAACTTTTTGCTGACCTTGTCACCTACTTGTCATAGTGTTGACAAATCAAGTGAATATGCCAACTTAAGTTTGTTAGCAGGGCCACGCCCAAAGCAACACCTCAAATTTTACAAGCAGTCTATTTATACTCTGCTCACCCATCCTTCTCAGTCTGTTATGTCAACCCCACCCTCTTTTACCTCATCCCTCTTCATCCCATCACCTCTTCCCCTTTTCTGTCCTTCCATCTCATAACCATGCTTTACTCCTTTTTGCTGCAGTTGCCGTCCATGCGGGCTCGGGAAAATAAGCGGAACAAATTTCCCCGAAGACCACACCCCACGCCGAGTCTTCATCTCCCATCCCCAGATGACCAGGCCAAACTCATTCATCTCTACATCCTGTCTTCTTCACCCCTTCCTACAATGAATATTTAAACTGTTGTGGCGTGGTCCTTGCTAGTGAATTAGAAGCAAAGCACCCTTTTTTCCCTTGTTCTATTATATATCACGCATATATCTAAGTTTTAGTGCATTATGCTGACAACTAAACCTAATGATAGTGATGGTCAGCGAGCAGTTTGTTTTATGCTCTCCAGCAGGGGGAGCTGAAGCTTCTGCACATGACGTCACTCGTTTTATATGGAATCAGCGGAATATAGCAGTGATGATAGCTAGCCAAAAACATGATGTGGCGCGGATCGAACCAGCCGAGCTCCATCAGTCGTCTTTGTAACGACTGATGGACATCTGAGTTTTTCAGACCCTCCGATTGCAGGTCTGACTCCTACCACCGTCGCCACAAACAACTATGAGACACTTTGTGTGAACCAGGACCGAGAGGCCGTCTGTCCAAACCTGTGAATCATAGCGAACAGATCCTCAGTGGTGCGGGACTTGGTGGGTGACAGAAACACGCTGTCATCCTCTTTTTGTGACTCCTCGAGCTGTGACGACGCAGAGTTGTCACTTTCTGTATAGTCTGTAAAAAAAAAGTACTTTTAATACGGTGATTAGCAGATTATAACAAGTCCATAATATGCAAAAATACTATTTTTTTGGAATTCCTTTATTGCTATTGAGGTCAAATTGAATATGTACAGTATTAACAGGTTATGTTTAAACATAAAGAGTAACGGTTTAAGTGTAGATAATTAGGTAAAAGAATAGCTTAGCATAGCAAAAAAACTGGGAAATTAATTTTAATAATTTTCTTTTACAAAAAAACCCCAAAAACTGACAAATTTGAATTTTAATATATAGCATCTGTGTTGCATGTTTTTCTCTTCTGTACTATTCTTATGCTTTTATTTTTGTTAAAATGATCCACGTATCAATCTGGAATAGATAATAATAGTTTATAGTGAGAAGGGCCTGAAGAACCTGCCTTTGCTAAAGTAATCGTCTGCCTCCTCTGTGGATTCCTCTTTCCTGTCCTGTGAGGCACTTTCGGCTGAAACTCCTGATGAGTCGTTCTCCCCTTCGCTGCTGATGGAGCTCTCCTGGGACGTCTCCAGAGGACTGTCAGCAGCAGGCACTTTGTCCACACAGTTGGACCTCTTGGGTGAGCTGTGTAAAACCGGAGGGCAAGGACACATTTCCGCTTCGGGCAGTTCGCTCTGCTGCTGACCTGAAGAGTCTACGTGTGGGATAGACTCTCCGGAGCAGACGGATGTTACCGGTGACTCTGAGCGCTGCTCTGCTTCATGAACAGTCAACGCCTTGGGGACGTTAGAACCATCCAAACACGGTTCTGACCGCAGTCCGACAGCTGTCGCGCTCCCTGACAATACCTCTGTGCCCTTGCTATTCGCCATTGAAAGCTCTTCATTTGAGGCATGGATTGAGTCGTTTGATGAAACATGATGATTATGAGAATTGTGCATTGAGGGACTCTTGAGAGCTAGTGATTGACTGCTGGTTGAGTTCTCAGACGGACACTGGAGTCTCGAGGCCGCTTTGTTCTCATGCAGGTCTTCAGGCTGCTTGCTGATGGACCGAAGCTGCACTTTTTGAAGAATTGAGGGTGTTATAGACAGAGAGTGGGCAGTGAAGGACTCCAAGTTTGGAGATGTGACAGTTTTGGCAGTTAGCACATCTTTTTGCTTGATCTGGAGAAGGTTTGGTAGCTGGTTCCTGTAAGCCGAGTCTTTATTGCTTGGACTGTGAAGGGCACTTAAGTCGAGGTGAGAAGGAGGAATCATCGGCAGCTCCAGATCTTTCTTCGAGGTGGCTACGTCTCTGGATGAGCGTGCCTGCAGAGACAGAGAGGAAAGAGACGACTTCCTCTCTGGGACTTTGGGCTTCCTCTTCCCAGTGGCTGGGGACAGAGGTCCGGGGAAAAAGGTGGAGGGAAATGAGGAGGTGGGGGTTTCAGACTGACTGGAGTAGCCGCTCGATGGGCTCGCCAATCCGGCCAGCTTCTCCGGAGACGTCAACTTGAACTCGCTCTCCACTGATGGAAGTGATGGGGTCGTGGCTCTGGAGCCAGACTGGGAAGTCTGGGACTCTGAGCTCTCCTGTGACTTGATGCATTCGATCACAGTCGTACCTGTGGCTGTGCTGGAGTTTGATAGCGATCGGTAGGGATCACTGGACTTCAAATCGTTTAGAAGCCAGAGATCTGCATAGTCTGACTGCACAATGCCATTGTCCTTAAAGGAATGTGCGTCTTTGGAGCTTAAAATGCCTAAATCCGTCAGATCCGACGTGCCTTCCATCGCCCAGACCTCGAGGGGCTCTCGCCCTAGTGAGGAGTTCTCCATGAGTCCTGGCGATCCAGACAGAGCCAGCTGCATTCTCCGCTCTTTAGAGGACAGAGACACTGGGTGTCTGTAGGTACCAGTAATCTTTGGTTCTCTCTTTTCTGGGATGTGTCCCTCACTGCATATCTTCCTCAAGGAGGAACTCCTCTTTGGTGGGGAGGGCTTGGCCTTTGACTTTCTCAAGGAGAGGCAGCGTCTCCCCAGGGTCAGGTGGCCGCTCATGTCCGACAAACCGCAATCAGAACCAGGGTTTGCATAGTTGTAGGTGAAGCTTTTGCTGCCTTTTAAACCGCAGTCAAAGTGCATGGAGGTGTAGTACCCTTCGGTGTCCACAGAGTAGTAAGAAACGGTGTCTGCTTTCTCTGATGGCGGTTTGTCGGAGAAGCTGCTCTCGCAGGTAGCCATGCTGGTGAAGCTGGGGCAGCCCAGGCTGCTCTCGGCCTCCCTGCCCGGTTCAGGGCTGAACCCCTGAGAGGAAGACGGCTCCGCGTTGGGGAAATCCCACTCCCCCTCCATGGGCGTACTCACTCCTGCCTCCTCTAATACATCCATAGCTGCTGAGGAGAAGGAGCCAGCTCGCTGGGTTCTGAGGCCCTGGTAGTTGTCCAGCAGGAAGCTGGTCTGGTCTTCGGCGGTGTGAGTGGCGGTATTGAGGGACAACTCAGAGTCGCAGTGCGAGGATCCGGTTAGTGGAGGGGACGCTGCGGGGGGGATAGTTTCTGAGGTCTGGGAGGGGCAGGTGGAGCTGCTGCCACTCCAGTTCCCGCTGGAAGACTGGTGGTCGTCCTTATGGTCCATTTGGCTGCCCAGCACCCCTGCGGCTGAGACGGAGTGAACAGGGCTGCTGAAGGTGTCCGAACTGGACGAGATCTCGCAGCTGCCCATGTCGGCTTTCCTGGGCAGTTGAGCGCCGGTCCGCTCCATCCAGCTGCGCTCCGGACTGTCCGACAGTTGCGCAAACTTCAGCCCCCCCAGCTGCCGCTCTGACATGGCCCGGTCGTCGGCACTCTCCTCTTCCTCCTTCAGGATCCTCTCCCTGCGCCCGGGAAGGAAACCCTCGGAGTCGAAGGGTGCCAGCTCCTCCTCCTCGTCGCTGTCGTTGCGCTCATTGTCCATGAGGATCATCATCATCCTGCTGCTGTCTCTGGGCAGACTTCGCGACCGCAAACGGGCTTCCACTGAACTTGAGAACATGGGGTCAGCGCTGTCGGGCAGGCAGGAGATGTTGCCTGCCGAGTGGGAGAGCAGGAGTGACACGCCCTGACCTCTCTGGACCCTGAGCCTCCTCCGACACGGCGCTCCTGACGTCAAAAAGTCTTCGGTCTGGCAACCTGAGTCTCTGGTGGTCAGATGGCTGGCCAGCCCCTCAGTGGAAGGAGTTATATCGGCAGTGGTGTGAACAATGACCGTCCGCTCCCTGGAACCAGGAGAGTCATCAGAGTCTGGAGAAGAAAGAAGGATTAAAGAGTTTCAGACTTTATTTTCTATAATCTTTCAACTCTGCGAAAACGCAAAATCTTACAGTTTTTTTTTGTCTAGTTCCTATTGCAACTATCTTACTACATCTAAAATGAGTAAAAAGTAACTTACAAGTAACTTTTCAGCAAAATCTAGCTTATTTTAAGTTAATAGTTTCTTTAATATTGATTTAAAAAAAGTACCAGTTGCACTTATAACAAGGTATTTCTTCCATGTTATAAGTGAAAAAAATCTGCCAGTGGAAATGGTACCTTTTCATCGAAATTTAGGAACAAAAAACGCAAACTTAGCTTGAAGAAAAGTTACATATAAATTAGTTTTGTCTTATTTCAAGTGCGCTAAGATATTTGCTCTACACACTAAACAAAAAAACGTACGATTTTGTGTTTTTGCAGTGAACCGTTGTGTTAAAAGTATTAACTTTAAAAAAAATCAGTCTGTGAAAGAATACAGTGCTGTGTCTTCAAGATAATTAATAATAAAGATTTTTATGTTATGGAGATGAGTCTGTTATTATGTCTTGCTAAACCCACAAACTTTGATACATTTTACAAGGATTTTATGTGATAAACCAAGACATAATAGTTGATATTTGAGAAGTGAATGAAAATGGATACGCACTTTTTACTTTTATTTTTTCTTAGCAAAATCTGAAAAGGATGGCATTCATTCAGCCCCCTCTAGTTTTAGTCAATAATTTAGGTAAATAGATAGCTGGGTTTTTTTTACATTTAATTGTAATTATTCACTGAATTTAACTGTATTGTCCCATAACTAGGACTGAACTGAAGTTTATATAGTTGAATTTAAATGCGTTGGTATGAAACAACTGAATCAGACTACAGACGGTCAAAGCTGATAGAGACAAGAAGCAACCTGAAGTTAAAATGGCAGCATCCAAAAAGGTTTAAACATTTGTACGATTATGTAAAAAAATAAAAATTAAAAATCTGAAAAATTCCTAAAAACCACACACGTTTTATCTTTCACTTCGCAATTATGCACAACTTTCTACTGGGCCGTCACAGAAATATCCAGATAAAACCCATTTTGTAATGTGGAAAACACAAGAAGAAGTTCAAAGGGTATAATTACTGCAAGACGCTGTGGAAAAAAACCCCCAACATGACATGGTGTTAAAAAAAAAAAAAAAGATACATACCAAAATCCTGCTGCACCTGTCTGGGGAAACCGGCGACCGTCCTCCGCCTCCTCAGCTTCCGTCTCCTCTGAAGCAAAGACTGCGAGTGAACGAGTGAGCAGCGCACACTAGCATCTCTGTCAAAGCCAACCCCTGCAGCGGAGACAGGACATGTGAGGAATCTTTGTTTGGTCCCAAATGCAGAGAATCCTTTTTTTTTTAACTCTCACGCTGTCACATAAAACGGCAAAAGTTGAAATAAATATATCGAATGACTGAACTAAATAAGGTGGCGTACAGAAATAGCAGAGGCGGTCTGAGATCTGAGAGAGCATAAAGCCGCAGTGTCTGCTTGGAGGTTTTGGTTGCTAAGCTATAATATTTTCTGACAACTATGACAGAAATTGTAAACAAGCATTTAAAAGGGAAAATCTGACTGTAAACTCTGAATACCCCTGCTTAGGTTTACCAACTAATCTTCCTGCAGCCCCTCCGTCACGTTATGACCATCATGTGACAACAAGTTGGGGCTTTCAGCACCATAGCGATTGCAGGACTCTGCTTACAAATGTGCCTTTTTTTTTCTCCCCCCCTTCAACTGTCTTTGACTCGGCCCACGTTGGCACACAGCTCCCGTTTTCAAGTCAGCGAGAGGGAGAGTAAATAACATCAAGCAGATCTTTTTATCCGCTTGAACAAAACTAATTGCCATTCATGTCACAGCACCTGGCCTCTTAGCAATCGCAAAGTGTCATTGAGAAACAGAGTTCACCGAGCACAAAGCATGACTCGGACTTTTATAGTCACGGTCTGCCAGCGTAATTCACGCAACCCAGGATCTTTGGAGGAGGAGGAGGATTTTTCTGAGACCGAAAAGGTTACACTGTTGAAATAAAATGAGTCAAAATGTGACATATACTGAACCTTCTTGTAAATGTGCTTCTTCCTCTCAACTCTTAGGTCAAAACCAAAAGGGTTAATGATAATAATATGCATAGTAATTCAGTTTTATGTTCTAGCTTTAGCAATGTCTGTAATGGCTATTTTAGCTAGGTGTTTGGAAGCATTCTAATAACTCAATGGAGACTTAAAAATGAATTCAGAAATTGTTTTCCCTTTAACATTTATGTGCTAACCACTAAAGAAACAAGACGATTAGCCTAGCATGGCTAACTTTTTATTTTAAACGTAAACAAATCTCAATATCCAGCTTTGCTATAACCTTTTTTTATAATGTTACTATAAGACTTTCAATTTTATTTTGCTAGTAAGAAGCTGCATTGTTATGGGGATTTCAAAGTGAATAAATTAACCAGGCAACAGCTGGTAGCATGGTCGTTTTCTACCAGGAATAAAAAAAGGAAGACAGGTTTCTATTTTTCCCAAAGAAGAAGATGTTTTATAAATTTTTGAATCATAAACACACATCAGATTCATTTTAATGGTTAATTTATCAAATAACCCAAAATTTTTCCAAGGTAAGTATGTTAGTAGTATAGCAGCATGAGGCCTTTTACTGTTCTGGTTTTTACGCTAACATGTTAAACGTCTGTGATTCAGTAAGTCTTGCTACAATTTTTAAAGTAAGTTTTGTTGCCATAACAACTCTGCTCTTATTTAATGTTCAAAAAAAATACTCTTACTTCATACCATGCAGCTAATCAGCTAGCTTTTCCACGGTCTCCTGGAAAATGCCATTTTTCTAGTAATAAAGTAGTTGTCAATATGTTTAAAGATAAAAAATAAAAAAAATAGCGTTACAGATCTTCTTTAAAAGATGTAAAGACAGCTTCCAGTGCTCTGTCCACAGACCTAAACAAAGAGATGACAACTGAGACATTTTGGCGATTTCAATTTACCAGTCACATTAATAGGAATGATGCATGAGGCGATGACTTGGGAATTGCATTTCATTCTCTCCTCTGGGGTGGGCAGCGGCAGAGCTCTAGACCAGTTAGTCTGCTTGTCCAGGGTGGAGGGGATGTTAGGGATGGGAAACTTAGACCGGTGACCTAGAGCCACCCCGTCAGTGTCGGGGTCAGTAGGCGCAGCCTGCAACAGATGGATATTTGCATGGTTAGACTGTTATGGTGGGATTACCGGTACATGGAAAATGGGTCGGCAGAGTTAAAGAAGAAGAAAAAGGAAACAAAAAAACAACTCAGCTTCAGAGAGGATAAAGTGGGGACAAAGTCTGGGATTATCCCGCTATTTTCTATGTTCTCGGTTCTCAAACTGCTCTGCAAATACCACCGGTGGTAATCGGCACTGTGAAATGTTGGCATCAATTATTTATTTGAAACGAACAGAAGTGAAAAGAGTCTAAAAATATAAGTTGTTCAAGTACTTCATCAGAGACTTATCAGAAGAAAAGCACAATGGAAACAGACTCTGAACCAACATCCACAGAGGACACAATATGATGCGACTCCTTTACAATTCTGACATCAGAAGTCAGAATTCGGATGTAGGAAGTAAAATTGAATACGATTTAACTGTATTCGTCTTCCAAATCCAAAAATGAGCGAGGTTAGCCAAGTGATTTATCCAGAGGCTGGAGTAGATGCACCTAGCAAAACAAGCTAATAAAAAAAAACGCATTTACATGATAAAACATCAGCAACATTTCACTTGAGGAATTTATGTAGTGAAGAAAGAGAATATTTTCTGACATTTTAATGAGATACATAATCTCCAACCTAGCAGATTCTGAACTGCGCAGCTATCACCGAGTTGCATATTTAAAGCAGCCGTATTCGATTTTGAAACTGGAGTCGGTAAGAAACTTCAGATTTTCCTGATTAGATCTTCTGATCTGTTGTACTGCACTGCAAAAAGACAAAATCTTACCAAGTATTTTGGTCCAGTTTCTAGTGCAAATACCTGAGGACACTTGAAATAAGACAAAACTAAGCAAGATATAGTAGCTTGTTTTCAGTCAATCATTTCTTAATATATGCTCTGCGCTGAGTTGCATTGGCAGATTATTTCACGTATGACATGCATAACATAAGTGAAATGATTCGCCAATGCAACATAAACTTTTTCATCAATATTAAGGAATTATTGACTTAAAACAAGCTCCTACATCTTGCTGAAAGGTTACTTTGAAGTTAGTTTTGTGTTATTTCAAGTGTCCCAACATATTTGCACTAGAAACTGGACCAAAAATTACTTGGTAAGATTCAGTTTTTTGCAGTGCGCTGTTTGAACATGTCGGTCAGGACGGCGGTGGTGCTTGCAAAAGCTGATCCTGAGGTGGCGTTTGCTGAGAAAAGTTTGAGAACCACGTAGCTGGGAGTGTGAACACGGTCTCTGAGAATACATCAGTAAACACACACACCCTTCCAGCAGCTGAGTTTCACACAGCAGTGCAAAGAATCCGTTAAGTAGCGAAACAGCATGCTTCATAGCAAGTGAGAGCAGGAAGCGAGAGAAGCATTCAAAGAAACACAACAGACTTTCATGCAAAAAAAAAAAAAAAAAGAAAAGTAAAAGAGAAAAGAGTTCCAGCTTGCAGGAAGCTCAGACCAAAAAAAACTTTGGCACTCACTCCACACACACGTCACAATCTCTGCTCTACAAGAAGCATTCTGACGTCGACACGCAGCCTGCAGTCGTACTGCGAGAATGTGCGGCACCTCTGTGGCGGCGGCAGGCGAGCCTCCGGGAAAAACGCGCCAGGATCAAATTCCTCTGAGCTGCAGCAAACCTCCTGGACGCGCTAGAAACCAACTCTGGCATCTAGCAAGCTGAGGATTTCTCTGCCTTCCCTCGAGTTCCCAACATGTGAAACTGGGAGCGACTCTCAGGCCGAACTGGTTCCCACCTCTGCAACCCAAAGTCTTCCCACCCCCCCCCCTTCCACCCCATTTAAAGCCGCCTCTCCAGCCTTTGTGCTCCCGGTTCCCAGCAGACCAACGGGGCCGACAAAAGAAACCGGTTTCCTTGGAAACTTCTCGCAATGAGTAGAAGAAGAAGAAGAAAAAAAAAATCAAAGGGGAGGACCATTTACAGCTGATTTGTTTAGAAGAGGCTCTGAGAGGAAGGATGAGCTTTTGAAGGAGGGGAGGGGGAGAGAAGGAGGATGGTGAAGAGGAGTAGCGACGGTTCGTGTTTGTCTTTGTCTTTGCGCGCATCAGGCCTTTTTGGTCAAACAAACAAGCTCAAAGGTTGTCGGCTAGTGCAGAGAGGAGGATCATGGGTAATCACAGACACAAGCTCCCAAAACATCAACCCTTTCATTAATGTAGAGTGAATATGTCTCACACACACACACACACACACACACACACACCCTCACATTCCTCACATATTTCAAACTGAAACTTCACAGAAAAACATCAAACTGACACACTCCGTTTTTTTGTTTGTTTGTTACTTCATCACCTCAATAGGGCGGAGAAACCGAGAGTTCATGCATCTAAAGCAGAGACTGGTCATGTAAGACAGATGAAAGGACAGGTGGAAAGCAAACGGGAGGGGTCGGGTGGGAGGACCAGAACCAGTACCTTTCTGCTCCAGGGAGAGAGGCTGCAACATTCGGTGGGGGAGGAGGAGCGGGCGGAGTCGAACTGAACGACAGGGTGGAGAGACGACCACAAACGGAAACACACAGAAAACAAGCAAACGACAACAGAAATTTAAAATAATGACACGGGTGAAGGTGAGGACGCGGGGGAGCGTGACGCAGGGGGAAACATACAGCGGTGACATGAGAACAACACGTGAACGCGTCTCCGTTCCCGTCTTTACCTGAGCTTCAGCTAACTGAGTGGATGCATCTCTAAAATGTCTCTCTGGCTGCTTGGATGGAGGGGGGAGGACAAAAAGGGCGCCGTCACTTTAAAAGGACAATTATGGCAAAACTACATTACATTATAAAGAACTGAACAAAATCTGCCATGTGCCGGTGGAAAGTTTTAGCAAACCTGGATTATTAAACTGAGACTGAACTATAGACGTCGGCTGGTTTTTGTGCAAAATACTTTACAGCAGTTTCACATTTTATCGCATTACAAACACAAAATAGAGCAAAATTGTGGAGTGACTTTAAAAAAAAACAACAAAAAAAACGTTTAAAATCTGAAAAGTGCGTTCCATGCAGGTCCATTAAGGTATCTAAAGCTTTGGAAAACTGCTCAAGTTCAATGAGACTGGATACATGTATGGGCTTTGACTGGGCCATTCTAAAAAAACAACAACAACAAAAACAACACTTCCATTGTATGTGTGAGATTGTCGTTTTTCTGGAAGATGACCCTCTGGCACTCTCAATGTCAAATCTTTTGTATCTCTATTGTTATTTTTAGTTTGTCCTGTTTTTAGCTTCATCCCATTGACTCTGAAAGTCGTTTCTTTCCCTGCTGAGGGAAAAAAATAAATAAAATCCCCAAACTATAATGCTGCCACCACCAGGCCCCACAGTGGGAATGTTGTCCTGTATTGCTAAATTTTCTGCCGTTGTTTCGGAAGCCTCTCTCTAACCTATTTTTGAGCTCAGCGCGATTTTCTGATTTGTATTTGTAATAATTTTTGAAAACCAAAGTTCCACTTCCCCAGTTAAGAACTACCAAACTTGACAAGATTAGGAAAACATCGGGAGGTATGAACATATTTGTAAAGAAAAGCCATTACTTCACTTTAAATATTAGATGTTTGTGCAACTTTACGGTTGCGGTTCCACAGATTAGATGTTTAGAGCTGTAACAAGCTGACTGGCAGGACTTCCAAAGCCTAACACATTGATGTATTGATTGCTGTTCTTGGAGACTAACAGGAAAAGATGACGACAATAATCGCCTCACCGTTGTTAGACTTTTGCCCCGACCATCTTGCATCGGCTCGATGAGAGGGGAGGGGTATACGGGCGTGGGGGGCAGGGCTGAGATGGTCACTCTGCGCTCCGTCCTCTGGTGATCTGAAAACGCACACACTTTAATGACAGCATGCAAAAAAAAAAAAACATGATTATGAGAGAAAGCAGAAGATGGATGCACTTGTGATTACAGGTTTTGTGAGAATCATTGATGCGGGAAGCTTTTGATTGAACTTTTGATCGAGTCTTTGTGAGGGTGCATTTACATGCATTTTCCACCGGGGGGCAAAATAACACCAGAATCGCAGACGCTTGAAAGCGGGATGACTTCAAAACAATCGGACTTTTTACCAAGGCGTTGCCTCAAATGTGAGTGAAAAATAAACACAAGACAAAAAAACGTTACTTTTTAAAATTAATTGTAATTTGAAAGTGTAGAAATTGTGACGTGGGGTAAAACCTAAATGTGTAGATATATATAATGTGGGAGATATTTGGGAGATTGAATCAGCTTTGGCTTCTTCCTACTCCTTGTTGAACTGGATCTGAAAGTTTTGCTGTATATGTTTGATTATTCTGTCTTTTTCTTGTTTTGTTCTTAGAAATTTTTTTCGCTTTTCCATGTTTGAAATTTTCCATGTTTGAAATCAATAAAGATTTCATGTCGTTTCAAGAGTAAGTTGGAATAAGACAACATTCGGCAAAACAAAGCAAAAAGAGAACATATCAAAACGAAAAATACGAAAGAAATTAAAGTTGAAAATGTGAAAAAAAGTGACTTTATTTATTAACTGAGCATCAGTTAATACATAAAGTGCGTTTAATGTTGAGTTCTAAATCTGAAATTGAACAGTGACGTACAATCATCCTGAACAACGGCCACGGTGAGCAGCAAGAGTATGGGTCTATGGGTCAGACGCTAACGTCCAGCGGCTCACCTTGGTTCAGTGACCACAGGCTGTGGTTGGCCTGCCTGTGCAGCTCTGCCACACATGCCGGCCGTGTGGAGGGGTGCAAAACATTCCTCTGGAGGCGCCACGGCGCTCTGAAGTGTGCCGTCAGCTTACTCTCCACGTCCAGGTCGGACACCGCTGTCGGAGAAACGAACACAGTGGAAACATCGCTAATTATTCTTTTGCATGAGACATAGGAAGCAATGAAAAAAACAAAACAGCTATCAGTTTGGGTTGCTTTAAATTCCCCGAGTTTGAGGGTAGACACTGACTCAACGTCACGGCTTCTGACCAGGGACGGATTTACAAGAATCTGGGGCCCTGGGCTGGAGCCCGTCTTGGTGCCCTATTCACTAAGTAAAAAGTCATTTACCAATGATAATTACAATTATTAGGTAGTCGTACACATCAGCAGGTATGAACTGATGCATGTTATGCTTAATACGTCCTCTAGTTAATTAGGGCTGAAATGATTAATCGGATAAATTGCAATTAATCGTGATTACTCAATTGCTGAAATAACTGTTGACTAATTTAGTAGTTGATTAATTATTAACTGGAATATACAGACTAAAAAAAATGCCATTTGCTGAAATAAAAAACAACTCCCGACATGTTCAGACTAGTAGTTAAGCCAAAACTGTATGAAAAATGTATACATGTTGCGTTTACGGTGTATTGCATCTTAGACAATCAAGTGTTTATTTTTTATTTTAAAAAATAATTCAATTGTTTATTTGCATCTTTTAATGTATTTCTAATTTTGGATTAAAATGGCTTTAAGTGGTTAAATGAAAAAATCCGTAGAATGTGCCATTTTTTATCGGACTAATCAATTAATCGTTAGAATAATTGATAGATTAATCGATTACTGAATAATCTTTAGTTGCAGCCTTATAGCCAATAATACTTTAACCTGTCCCTGGACAGGTTGATGTAATGAGGAATGATTTAATAGGTCATAAGTTGATGAAAGGCACTTTAGTAATTAACTACATAAATGTCTGATAGTCCATAATTCTGGTCTCACTAATACCAAGAAAGCCAGTCAAACTACAAACCAACAGGAAATTTGCAAAACAACTTCTTTGCCTTCATCAGTGATAACAACTCCATGTTGTTTCAGAAATTTTTTTTACTACAGTTTCAAATAATTTAATATCTTTTACATATATAAAAATCCTAAAATAATACAACTCACATGATTTGAGCTCATGAGTTTTACATACCGTACAATGTTTTCAAAACCTCCATTCATTAAAAAAGTAAAATAAAATAAAAATCTTTGAGCCGCCCCCCCAAATATTGGAGCCCTGGGCTACTGCCCCTGTCAGCCCTTTCTACGGCCTGGCCCAGCTTCTGACAGAAGAGACGCCACATTCTTTGGAGCATGAACACAAAGATGATTGTTTTGGTTTTCCAGGAGATTAAATAACATCTTTTCTAACTCAGGCCACTCAGGTCCAGGGCAAACATGGTGTGTTTACTAAGGCAACGGTATCCATCGCCCGAGGCCAAACAATTGGTCTTAATGCAACCTGATAGTGAGACTTTCATCCTGCAAACATTGACCAGTACCTGACCACTAACACCACCCCCACCTCGAGTTACAGATCTCACATTACTGCAGATCCAAGGAGGCGCTGCGTGAAAGGCAGCACTTTGACAGGAGCCGTTTCTTTATGAAATGCACACTGAGGTGACTCACTACAGAGGAGCAGTGACATGAGAAATGAGCAGAGCAATGAGTTGTGAGTGTGTAAAATGTTAAAAATACAGGAAATCAAAATAAAACTCTCTACAAAGATGACCCCATTAGGTCTGGGTGATGAATTGTTTTTACAGATTAATCAAAAATTTGGTCTTTGAAAGATAGATTTTGGGGGAATTGAATGCACTCCGTGGATTTCCAAAAAATTCAGAGTGATGTCAACCCGTCCAAGGTCGGGTTGGACGGCATTTTTTTTTTTTTTTTTTTTTTTGACGAGTGTTTTACAGCTTCTTCTTATTTGGACCTTGAATTCTGTGACAGAATATTATTCCCGGGCTAAAACGCTTTTTTTTTTTTTTTTACTACGTGAATAAAGTCATAGTATTGCGAGAATGCAGCCATACGACAATAGAGTAAAAAGAATACGAGAATAAAGTCGGAATATTACCAGAGTTTTATGAAAACTCCAGCATAAAAAATAACAGAAAATGAAATGTTGAGCAAATTGTGAAGTTATACTTTGATATTGGTTTTACAGATAATAGTCAAAACTTGATAGAAACACATAATTTTTTAACACATCAATAGCACAACTTTAAAACAATCGTGCAAGTGACTGTGACTATATCGAACAAGGACCTAAACAAACTGAGCTGGTCACATCAGATCTTGATAACTCTAACCTTCTTCTCATTAAAATAACTTTTTTTCTCATAATTTTGTGACTTTTTCCTGGCAAAATTGCATTTTTTTATTTGCACTGATATTGTGATTATATTTTCATAATTTAACAAACAATCTCATAGCCCGGCCCTCACACACCAAGCACAGAACAGATGATTGACATGAAAAACAATTTTTGAAAATATGTTATGTCATTTTGTTTTTAGATAAGGACGTAAGCCCAAAAAGAAAAAGAAAAAAAAATTATCCACACTGTCCAATCAAGATTTCTTTCCGCGATATTTCATCACGGAAGGAAATCCACCCCAATCATTTAGCCTGCTTTCTTCAGCAGCACATCTCTGAGTCTTTTCCCACCTGGTGGATTTTCCCGGCCTCGTCTCTGACCTGCCGGCTCAGCTGAAGCTCGTTCTGTGTGACCCCCGTGTCCGACGGCCCTGGTTCAACACGCTCCTGGTTTGCTTTGTAGCGCTGCCAGGAGCTCACTTTAGTCTCTTTCAGTCGAGAAAGACGTAGCTCAGCAGCAGAGGTCAGGGCGGCCCACTAAACCTCAGCCTGTGGCCGTGGACCCGATTGCTGCGTATGCTGAGTGATTTGCTAACAGCGCTGCTAAATCTCGGACGGAGAGACAAAGGGAAATGAGTGCCAGGAGAGGTACTGAGTTTATCAGAGACAGGCTGATGGTTTCCATGAAACCTGGCTGACCTGAGAAGGCCTCTGTGTGTTGACCCTGCTGGGCTGAGAAGGCTCTGTGTTGTGTCTCCTGATCAGCGCCAGCAGCAGAGCGTAAACAGTCCAGACTGAGCTCAATGAAAACGGCTGATTTACACCACAAGCTACCGGGATACTTAACTTTGGCAACTTATAAACATATCTAAGCTAGAATTTACAATATGTTTAACTCGCATTTTATTACTTTAGATACTAATAAAACTTACATTTTAGGAGATCGTTCCAGTTTGTGGTGACATAAATTAGCACTAGCATGGCTTTGCATTTCTACTGTTCCGTTTTGTGCATTTTAATCTGAGCAACATGTAACAGTCGCTTCCAAAGGTTTTCATCCCCCTTAAGCATTTTATCATGTCACAACCTCAAGCCTCAGTTTAGTTTGGTGGGTTTTTCCCACAGACTTTCTTTGGAATGCAGGTCTGGCCTCTTCACATGCACAGACTGCAATTCTTCTGGGGGATCACTGAGTTTTAAAAAGCCTAACCTGCCGATTCCGATTTTGGACCGCTCCGATTTGTTTTGCCTGAAAATTCACTAAATACAGTGACAAAGTCGCTAAGTTGGATTTTCAGACCTTTGTGGAGGAAGATGAGATCGGTGGATAAGATCGGCTTCACATGTGAGTGTCGGCCGTTTACCAGTCACCCAAAATTAAAGGGGCAGTGTTATGTATTTTCCAACACAATCAAGAAACTATGTTACCTTCAGTTGTTGTAAACATTGCTGTTTGCATCAAATATGACTTAAAAGACATTTGACTACATAATCTAATGCCTTGAAATTGGGCCACTGTCTCTTTAAAAACTCCTGCTCTATCTGAAACTCTGCCTTCAGGAAGTCATCACAACATGGCTCCTCTATTAGCCCTTTAATAACATTTTAATCAGCGTTGAACTGAGAAGTAGCTGCACCGGCTCTCCAGGTGTTTGCTAATTGCTGTCAGCTAGTCTAAAGGAGCTGAGTGGTGGCAGCTGAATAGTTGCCATGGAGATTAAAGGATTTCTCAAACATGCATGAAAGAATTAAGACAACACTTCAGGTATGTTTCGAATGAGGGAACAACATTATAACAAATGAGATAATTTAGTCTGATAAATTTCTATTATCGGTTTCACTGGATTTATTTAGGGGTTTCATAATTTTCTTAAAAAACCTGAAATGTTTTTGTAAGAAAAATAATCTATGTAACAAGTATGCATTACTTTGTGTTGGCCTAACAACTAAAATCCCAATAAAATGCACTGAGGTCAATAGCTACAACGTGACAAAGTGACATTATTACACTTAACACTTCTGCAGTGTAAAAACTATGACTGCAATAATGAATTTCAATAAATAAATATCACAACTTTATTGTAAATAATGAGTTAGTGCTTCCATCTGGCTCTGGTTTAGATTTTAATGAAAACACTGGGGAACCCCCTGTTTCCTGTTTTGCTTTTCATATCATGTGTCACACGAGTGGAGCAACACAAACCCCAACAAACGGCAGCGATATTTCAAAAGTGACACACAGATGACTGCGTAACGACGTTCAGATCAGAGCTGCAGAGAGATATGGAGCCAGAGTTGGGGTGTGTGTGTGTGTGCGCGTGTGTGTGTGTGTGTGTGGGGGAGGAGGGGGGAAGATGAGCCATCCTTTCTCCACCCTGCTGAGAAATGAACTGTTGGCCCTGCAGTGACACCCTCCACCTCTCCGACACGCAAACAACCTATTCAACAACAACAGGGACAGCAGCAGAGCGGGAGCTGCTGCTCTCCCCACCGCTTAGTATCTCTGCAGGTTTGTCATTTTCTAAAATCTACTAATACTTTAGCAAAAACGTGATTATAGGATATATATTTACAAGCAGGAAGTCACTTCCTGTGGTTTGATTGAGGGTCATAATCGACCCCCAAATCTGGGATCATAACCACAATCATCTAAATCAGAAGACTCAAACTCATTTTCAGAGCATTTTGGGTCGTATCAGGATCACAAATGTTTTTAAAGGTCCGGTCGGGTCAGAATGAACATATAAAACCCTATTAACAAACCGTTGAAATATCACTAAATATTTGTGTCCAAATTGGATAAGTGCTTCTGAAAGTTAAATAATATTGAACATCTTCTCACACTGACCAGTTCCTCCAGGAGTTCATGATTGTTTTCCTGATTTAAAAAAAAAATTTTTTGCAAACAAAATCAATGGTTTTCTGGAGCTACTTTAGAAATACTGGCAAGGAATTTTTGCAATATTTATGCATCACAGTAAATGGGATTTTTTGTTACTCGCCCTATCTGGGAGTATAACTTTACATGAAGTGAGGCTGAGGCAGTAGTTTAGTAGAAGTAAGAAGTGCCTGATGTTTTTCACCATTTTTGCGGAAAAGTTTCAATAAACTCAAAATTTTGTACAGGGCCGGAATTAAAAGGATAAGGGCCCTGGGCTGGAGCCAGTCTTGGAGCCCCGTCCCAAAAAACAAAACAAAACAACAATGAAAAAAAAAAAAAAAAAAACACCAAGCATTTTACTCATGCAAATACCAGTACATTAATAGTTAGACAAACATCAGCAGGTTTAAAGCATCCCATGTGACATGACTTCATATCGGCCCCAAAAAGATGTACTATAAGTTCAGAATTTTCTTATATTAGAGTTTCGTATGCATTAACAAGAATGTAACAAAGTTAAAACAATATGGGTCTATGAGTTTTATATAAGGTACAATGTAAATCACACATTTTTATGTTAAACACAAGCAAAATGTTTGTGTCACGTTTTAGGGTTTCAAGTATTTCAGCTTTTTATACATTACTAAAAACGTAACAATATTAACACACTTCATATGAGTTTTATATAAGGTACAATGTAAAACAAGTGTTCATTACAAAAACATTCTTAGTCTTTGCTGCCCCTAAAATCATGGCGCTCTGGGCTACTGCCCCTGTGAGTCATTTCTAAAATCCGGCACGGATTATTGAATTATCTGTTAATTTTCACGTGAATGTCCACAAAAGACTGGAGGGACAGACTGACGCAACTTTGGTGGTATAAAAAATGTCCTTGATCTGATGGATAAAATCATATTTAAGCACACAACTGTTATCTTGAACGTTGTATTTACGTGTCCCTCTGGAGTCTGGACGGCCACGTAAAGAGAAAAAGCTACGGTCGGTGGAGTTTGACACAGGTGATCTAAATAAAACAAGAGAATGAAAATGAGGAAGCACATAGCGAAAAGAACAAAGATCGAAACAGTGGCAGGAGGAGGGACGATCCGACTCTTCACCTTCAACCTTCCAGGAGTTTTAATCCATTTCCTTTTACAGGAATGCTTGCCAGGACAGACGCCCATATGGGGAAGCCTTTAAAGGTAACTTACAGCTCAGCTGTTGCCCCACATGAGCCCAAAGACAACAGACGGGGCTCCTGTCAGCTCATTGACTCCATTCCTTGGCGCTTTCATTCACTCTGACCGATCTCCCTTTTTAGGATGATGAAGGGGCGGTGGGGGAAAGCTTCCTTTTGCTAGCTCTTTCACATTTTCTCCCTGAAATCACAGCATTATCAACTTCAGTTTTCTCCTTTTCCTCCTCAAGCTCATCTGGATGCAGGATTATCCCCCCCGATAACCTGACTGCTGTCAGCCCTGCAGCTCCAGACTGAATCTATTCTGTAATTTAGTCGGTACTGGCCCAGACAGGAGCCGGCTCAACCCCCGCTGCCTCTTCACCTACACTTACACTCTCACACACCTACAATTTGCCAGCAGCCTGGGCGAAGGTGGCTGCAGACGCCTGACGCACAGATCAGAAAGAAACGCCACGAGAACAGGCCGACAGTCTCCCTGTGTCACACTGCAAAAACATAAAACCTTACCGAGTGCTAGCGTCTCGTTTCTAATGCAATTATCTTAGTGCATTTGAAATAAGACAAAATTAACTTACAATTAACTTTTTAGTCAAATACAGGAGCCTGTTTTAAGTCAATAATTCTTTAATATTGATTAAAAAATACTAGTTCAAATGGCAGATGATTTCAATTATAAAACTCGTTTTCAATGTTATCAGTGCCAATGGAACTAGTACTTTTTACCAGTACTAATGAATTATTGACTTAAAACAAGCTCTCACAAGTAACTTTTCAATCATCTAGAAAAATTAGTTGGAATTTATCTCATCTTAAAAGTTACTTGTAAGTTAGTTTAGTCTTATTTCAAGGGCATTGAGATATTTCCACTATAAACAAAACAAAAATATGTGGTAAGATTTTGTGTTTTTGCACTTCTAGCAAGAAATCTTTCATCAAAGACTCACTGACTAAAAACAAGGCCCTATTTCTTGCTGAAAAGTTGCTTGTAGGTTAGTTTTGTCTTATTTCAAGCTCACTAAGATATTTTCACTAGGAACTACACCAAAAACACGTGGTAAGATTTTATACTTTTGCAGTGTAGGAAGTGAAAAAATAAAAAAAATCATCCTTCCTTTTCCAGAAATGTCGCCCTCAGCTCTGTAGCCGCATTACCCTTCAACCTCTCTGAAACATCTGCTCACACACACACACACACACACAGACCTCCCCCTCACCGTCGCCTTCCCCACCCAGATGGTCCGGTCGGGGCCTGACTCGGGTGACCGCTAATCTGAATGCGGTGTGCTGCTGGAGGAGAGGAGGAGTGTTAATCCAAGCCGCTGACCGCCTAACCCACAACCAGGAGGTCGAAGAGGCAGCGCAGGATGCAGGACGCTGGCATCCTTCAGCTGAATGACGAGATTTAATCTACATGCACACTGAACAATTGCGACCAGGTTCTGTGCCTAACATGAGAGTGAATTTAACGGATGGATTTCTACAGAATGACGATTGAAGTCGCTTGAAAATTCGTGAAACGAAGGTTAACGACTCACCTGAACGCCGACAGAAAACAACAAGCCCAGAAAAACGCCTAGCAGACGCTGGTCGGAATAAAAAGCTGCAATCTGATGTCACAGCGTGAACTGACCCACCCTGGTGAGAGTGAGCTGCTGGAGAAAGTCCACTCTGACGTCTGATGGGGAAAAGACAAAGACCAGAGTCCCCGTGCCAGTAAACACACAATAATACCCGTCTGCTCGTTAATCCGCTCTGAGCCGTCATGTGGCCAGCTGATCGCTGCTGCTGCTGCTGATGATGATGATGAGCGGCTGCAGCAGGTGGGCTGCATGATTGTTTAGACTCTGGAAGGAGTCGGGCCTCCGGCCTGCTGGGGTAATCTGCTAATGGGAAAGCCTGAGTGGAACGACTGCAGCGGCTTTGTTTGGGATGGAAGTTGGTGAAATGTTGAGATGTTCATGGTGGAAGTGATGAGTGCGAACGCATTCAGCCAGAGCTACCGTTTCACCAAGCAGCTACTGCAGATGCAACAATGACATGGCTGATATCGCCCTCCTCTACGCCTATAGGCTCCTCTGGTAGAGACGTGTAGAAAGTCTTGATATTTTATCGCAGCTGCGTATATAAATATAAAGATACACCTGATTTATTGGGACTTTTTAGATCCGGTAATAAATGCGGATTATGTTGTAGAGAAAAAAAAAAAGCAAACAAAACCAAAACATTTCTCTATGTGAATTTCCCCACACTAAATTATGTCACTGCCATAAAAGCTTATTTTATCTGAAGGTTTTTTTTTCTTTACACATCTTTACCGGTGGCGTCTGCCACTGCCAAGTGTAACTTTACTGCTCTTGCATCAGCTGAGGGGGGAAAATGATTTCAGATAATAAAACCGCAGACAGGGCTGTAGAAGAGCAGGATAAAAGCAGAGCGTAAAAGTCTGCCAACATCTCACTCTCTTTTTCTACTCAACCGTTTCAAACGTGGGCTGTATTCTTTTTTTTTTTTCTTGTTTCTTTGTTTCACCTGGCCTTATGTTGCCCCTCAGCGGCCCGCAGGTCTCACGGCCCAGCTGTAATCAACTCACCAGCTGACTTCCTGAAGAGCTCAGAAAGCAGCCGGTCATTACGCGTCTGAGAGGCAGAAGGCCCCCCGCCTCCCACCTCAGCTGATTTTATTCAGTCTGGCCAAGAAAAAAAAAAAGACGAGAGCCGTTTCAGTCGACCGCTCCTTCAAAATGAGGGCGTGACATTACCACAGCAGGAAAAAACCCCCCAAAAAAAAACAAAGACACGCAGGTGTGTAGGATTGTTCTCGCACAAAAGAAGGCCTGCTTGAGTTTCCTGACTCGAGGTCAGGATGGACGCCGCTGCCAGCGCTGCAAGCCCACACACGAAAAGTCGTCTGGCGAGATCCCACCAGCGCCCCGGGAGACGTCGCTTTAAACTCGGGGTTTTTTTTTTTTTTTGGGGCAAGTGCCGGGACCTCCAATTTGCCTGTCTGCCCGTGTGCCGGGAGGTAAAAGAGGAGGAGGAGGAGGAGGAGGAGTGGAAGTGAGGAAATGTGTGGGTGGGTGGGGGGGGGGGGGGAGAATCCCGTCAGATATCAAAGTTTCCACTAAGAATGAGGAGAACTACCATGACCTCACCTTCAACACAACGCTCTGCTGATGTCAAGCAGCGAGACAGATGTAAAGCCATAAATATTCAGTCCATCAACACAACCTTCGAACAAGCAGCTCGCAGAGAGAGAGCTGAGCGCATTTCGGCGCCTGGAAGGGTCGTCCACCATTACTACCGACATGAAGCTCAAAGCTTCCAGTCTTTGGAAAAGGTCAAAGGTTGAGGGGAGGGCGGAGGGAGGGGGGGACACACCAACCGACTGAGGCTCAATAACCAACAAATTTCTCAAATAGATAAAACAGATGCAGATTTTAGCAAGTTTTTCCCCCTCATGGATTAAATCTGAGATTGGTTTTAAAAAGATATAAGGTCCCTGGGCTGGAGCCAGTTTTGGTGCCTTATCTACCAAAAAAAATTATTTTATTCATATAAATTATAACATAGTAGAGCAACACACTGGTGGGTAAAAACTGAATGAATTTTTTGATTAAAAAGTCTGGGAGGAGCCTACATGTTGATCTAGAACGGATGTATTTCAATGTTATAATCTTCAATTTCTATTGATTTAGTCATTGGTATCGTTTATATATACACAACATTATTAAAACGCCTCACTTGATATGTTATATAACTTAATGATGATTTATATCAATGAGTTATTGATATATCATAACTTTTTTCAAGTTACTGATATAACTTGATAGAAATGTTAATGATATAAAATATGCAATTGGAATAACAGCATGTTTTGCAATTTTGGTAAAATATGCTTTAATTAAAAAAATGAACAAAAAAAGTTTTTTGGCCCCCCCAAAAAACTTGATGCCCTGGGCTACTGCCACTTTTGAGCCTTTTTATAAAGTCTGGCCCGAGACAATAATCAGTAATTATCATTTTCTTCTCACTATTACTTTGCAAACTGTTTCTCTTTTCTTTTCTTGCTGTTTGCCTAAATTATTTCCCACAAACAGCATCCCACAGAACAACAAAATGCTTTATTTTGATGCATTTTTGTAAATGCTTTAAAATAAAAATGGCGGCTGTTTAAAAGTGACCACAGACGTCCTATGGTAAATATTCACTGAACATTTTTTAAGTTACGTGTTTTAATTAGCGCACTAAGGGCCAGAACGGCTCTTTGGTTTGAAGAGCCCTGGACTATAAAATATCTAATGTTATCGATATTTAAAACACACACACACACACACACACACACACTGAACCTGACCGGGTTCTGGGAGCCCGGTGCTGTTCCAAAAACCCTCCAGAAGAGAGGTCAGCGCTGCTCCCGGCTGCGGACGAGGGGCGCCGTGTGAACGAGGCCTGCTTTCTCAGCTGCTCCGCATTACTGCTACAAAGTCTGACAGCAGGCTGCGGTGGCTTTGAAATACTTTCCATTCTGAACCCTCTGGAGTGGGGCATATTGTGGAGTGGGCTCGACGCCAGCGAGTGGATTTCTCTTTCCCCACGAGGAGGGAGGAGAGCGGCAGGCGTTCAACGTGTTTAAATGTCTGACGTCCTCAGAAACATTTCCCTCGTAAAAACCTTCCCCGCCTGTGTAATGTTCGCGGGAGTGTGCGGTGGAGGTTTACTGCGCAGTAATGAGCGGGGCTATTTTGTCGGGAGGGCTATAAGATGTTTATGATTGACTTTGAATTTAAACAAAAGTTTGACACCAGCGACGAGGAGGAGAGAGAAGACGAAGGAGCAGCATTAAAAAAAAAAAACGGTGTAGCAAGATGCTGTGTTTTCCTAGCAATCTCCAGGCAAAATCTGCTGCCGAATATTTACTCCAGATTAAAATTAGCATCAAGCAGCTGGAAGGAGCTTCCTCTGTAGGTTTTTCCTAAGAGATAGGGTGAGGAACTCCGTCATCCATGGGAGATAAGCTGTTCCTCCACACTGAAGGACTCGAGGGCCCAGAACAGTCGGACTGACGAACTGTCCACGAGTGGTCACCAAGTTTCTGTAGGTTTGTTTTTGCACAAAACCTTTCATGGTCCATAAGACACGAAGCTGAAGTTGGTTTCCGATTCGGGAAATGGCTAAAGGGCGATTCCACCTAATTTTTCACTACCTTCCGCATCTTTAATCGACTCTAGTTTAAAAATTGCAACACCTAGACTCTTCAAACCTGGACTGGATTATTCTGCTCTAATAGCAGAATATGTAGAACCGTGTTTGTGATTTGTGAAACTGTTTTCCGATTTGTCAAACGTCAATAAAGTGCGATTTCAGATCCTTCTATGCATCTGGATCACACTAGAACTTCTCTAATTCCAAAACTGCAACACCCAGAGAGAAAAAGATTTCACAAATCTCAAACACGGTTCTTGGAAATTTCTCGGAAATTTGAAAATTGAAAAGTTCTCGGAATTGGAAACAAACTTCAGCTTCACCCATAAGACCGACCGAGCCAAGCTCCTGTGAAACGCCTCCCGGCGCAGGATATGTACGGTAAAGTACGGTAAAGACGGCGAATGTGGCAGAGACCATCGACAATTACGAATTCACAAGTTTGTAGGAAATAACGATTGATGAGCTTTTATTTTCCACATCATCGGAAAACAAGAGCAGAAGGCGTCGGTGGAACATTCATCCGCGGCGTCAAAGCGGAACCGGACTGAGGGAGGCTAATGTTTCAGTAGGTACATCTTCCTGGCCTCAGCCCCTCAAAACGATCCATTCTGCTCTGCGGCTGAGAAACCAACTCATGGAAGTTGAGAAGCGATGTTTCCCCGCATAAACACGGCCACAAAATCCAGAAGAAAATAGAAGGCACCTGTGAGTATGTCTGTTTTTAAAGACATCAGTACAGCGAGCAAAACATTTTTAAATGGTACAACTGCTGTAGCCGTTGCATACGCAGAAAAAAGTTTTTATTTTAACAGCGGGGACATCTACTGTTTGTGGGGGAAAAGTACTGACACGCTGGCTTTACGATTACCTCACTACATAACCGCTCCGTCAATCCTAACCTCGCCTTTACGTCTGAGGATGACCTCTGAATGACCTCCCAGCCTGTCGGAAATACAAACACTCTGCCTCCTGTTTACCACTCTGTGACTCACTGCTGCGGCTGCTGACTGACAGAAAGAAAAGAAAAGTAAAGTAAAGGACGTTGAGCCCACAGAGGCAGCAAATTTTAAATTTCAGTCGTCTACATGCACACTCGGCAGGGGCGACCTTTTTACCTACTGACCTTTACACACCTCATCATGATGTCTGCATACAGACAGGGAGGTCAGCTCACGTCATTAAACACTCGAGTAAATCACCAGCTCATTGGACTCACTGCACTTATCCTGCTCTGTATCATCACGTTCTGAAAATAATGGCCTTTGTCTATTTATTTATTTATTTATATATATTTTTTTTGCCAAAAGGGAATTGGGTAAAAAAAAATTGGCAAAAAATGATTTTAGGAAGGTGACGATAAGATAGAAACAAATTAGGTCTAGATGACGAGTAAGCAGATATTCAATGTGAACGGTCGTTGCCTCGACAACACGAGGAACTGATTCTGAGGTCTTAATCCATCACTAATTGGCAACAAAAAAACAAAGCACGAAAAAAAAAAAAAAGTCACAGCCTGTTCTCGAGTTTTAAAATTCCCTCGGCCTTTAAATCAGCACGGGGCTCACTTTACAGCCCCGTCCTCCCGACTTGCCGCAAACACACCCTCTCGTACAACATCATTTAACGCCGTTTGAGGTCACAGCTGACTCCCATTGGGATGTAATGGCTCTCCCGCCGAGCTTGGCCCGTTTTGGCCAGACCTTTGAAGTGCTCGCGCACGTTTATGCAAAAGCCTCAACAGAGGAGGAGGAAGGGGTGTGACGGGTCCTGGCCCGCGCTCAAAGGGGCTCTCAGGTACGCCGATTAGCTTCACAGCGGCCTTTGATTTCTTTGGGGTTTTGTTTGGTCTGCGCTCCCGTCTCGCAGGCAATTCTTGAGAATGAATTGGAAAAAAAAGCGCATTCCTGGATTTAGTGGAAATAAAGGTGGTAGACCACAAGGCAGAGTATAACGGAAAAGCCTGAAGTCAGAACAAGAGAAACAGCAACACGAGCAGCCGCCTCACGGTCCGCTGCGCCGGCGGGAGCCTGAGCGTTTACGGGAAGACCGCAGGACTCAAAACGGCGAAAGGAAAGCGTTTTTTGGGGATTTCTTTTGTGGCCACACAGGATGTTGCGAGAGCACGGCGACTTTAGTCGTCCACCGGCCACAAAGCCAGAAACGATGAGAAAAGAATAACAAACCGGATTAAATCTTTCATCATTCCGCACCTCTGCCAAACCAACACGCTCAGAGGAACTTTTTGAAGCTACGGTTCTCCTTCACAGGGCCCGGCTACCGGAGACGCCACGCGATACCGATGCAGGTCCGTGAGCGTGACCTTCTTGTGGGTGTGAGTCTGACGTCATTCTTGTTTTCATCTGAACATTTGAAGGAATTCAAGAGTATTTTAAAAACACTCTCCTTAAAATAGAGGGTCAGGGGCTTGGGGTATATAGGACGGGAATGTAGGGGCAGATATGCTGAGAATACTCATCCTACCCAGGGGGAAGAGGAGCACACATACCCAGCATGTTCAACTTAAAAAGAGTAATGTGACACTTTTGAGTGATGTATATTTGTTAAAGAAATTTGATCCAACAATGAGTGTGTTCACCGTACTGCACTGCAAAAACACTAAATCTTACCAAGTATTTTTGGTCTAGTTTCTGGTGCAAATATTTCAGTTCACTTGAAATAAGACAAAGCTAACTTACAATCAACTTTTCAGAAATATACAGGGGCTTATTTTAAGTCAATTATCCCCAATATTGATTAAAAGGTTCTACTGGTATATTATTTCACTTATAACATGGGAAAAATGTCTTGTTATAAGTGAAATAATCCGCCAGTGGAAATAGTACCATTTTTAATAATATTAAGGAATTATAATGTACCTAAGGCAACGTCTCTTTCTAAAACGGGTTGTTGTTTTCGATAACATGCAACCGTTCCCAGAAATGTTTTCATTCACACGGAAACGACGAGAACGGACTCGAAAATTCTGCTTTTACTCTCCCAGACCTGCAAGTGGCGCTAATCAGGAAGTACGGGACATGCGCATAAAACCTCTACAAGTAGAAGTAAACAAATCAAAGTGCGTCTGGAGTCTTTTGCAGAACCTTTTGTGAGGTTTTGTGAGTCACTCTGGTAACACCTTTATTTTATTTTAAAATGTTTTCTATTGTTTTAATTCCTTTGATGCTGGACTTGTCTTTAATCTTCCGTTTGGCATGTGTCTTGAGGGACAACAATAAACGGGCATTTGATTCATTGAAATATTTCTTTTTGACTTTTTAAGATTTGCATTTGAGCAAAGCCGAATTGGATCTTCATGTTAAAGTTTTCCTCGACTTAAATTCTTTCTGCATGCATATTAATACCAGGTATGCAAGAAAAAAAGAAAAACACGTTAAAGTACAAAACATCATCATCATCATTCTTGAACAATGCTGACTGCCCATTAAAAACAATAGGGGCATGTAATCTGCTGCAGTTCATTCATCAGCTTGTTGTCAAGAGCATAGAAAGGTCAAAGGTCAGAAGCTACAGGAAGGTATGGAACGACTGTTTCCAGAAACACAGAGGGTAGAGAGACGTGTTTGTCTGTATGTTCAGGTGTCTCTGTCCACAGTGGGACAGAGGGACGGCTAAAAGGAGCCCTCATACATCTGGACGGTTGCTTGGTGACCATGCCGCCAGGCGGAGAGGAAGACGCAGACTGCTCTGAAAGCGTCTGGAGGGTTTAGTTTCAAGAGATTTCCTCCACTGCCTCCTCTACAAACACTGAGCCGTGTCGACCTGAGACTCTGGTTTCTCCGGTTCGGCGGCATCAGTCATCGCTCGCATGGAGCAGAAGAATCAGCACAGACGGAGAGGAAACCCAGACAGGAAGTGGAGCACGCAGACGTTGGGGGATGCCGCGGTTTGGGAAGGAGAAAGACGAGGGCCGGGTTTGTGACGGTGGGACTGCGGTGGAAACCTCCCTTTAACCATCTGAGGTCAGCCTTGCAGGCGGGTGACCCGTTATGTGTGTGTGTGGGAAAGTCATTAGGAAGGAGTGGCATTGGTCTGGGGTTGAACCGTCCCTCACACCTCTCTCCCTGATGGCGACTCGGCCGAGGCAGGAGGGAGAATAAACTGGACGTCTGGCAGTCATCAGGGGGAGGGATGGAGCCAATCCAGCAGTGCTTTCACTGGAAACAATGGAGGGGATCAGACCGAAGCAGCTCCCGGTGGCTCCCAACGCCACACCCAGATGGCATGACAAGCTGTTCATAGGAAACTGGCGAGTCAAAGTCTACGTTAGACCGTGTTTTTGGGTTTGTTACATGAAGGCTGACTGGGAGGTTTGAGTGGGAAGATCAACCCTCGCCCAACCCGCCATTCCCAGACAGACTGGAAATAAACAAGACTCTTTCTATTGATAGCCTCTCTGAGTCAGCACACTGCTGCAAAAACAAAAAGTACCCCCCCCAAAAAATAAAAAAAACACACCGCTGCAGAAAATTACAGTGAAATGGTGAGCTGGATGTGGATTAACTGTGGACAAACTCCACTTATCGCTTGACAGCGTTTCCTTTACGAACGTACGCAAAACTTACCGCTAATGGCGCTATTGCCGTACAATACTATGGAATAAAGAACACAATTAAAATCACACATAAGTTTTTATTTTCACGCGGTAAGTCATTAAAACAACATCCTGGGGGCGTTCCGTGGTGGCGTAGTGGTTAGCGCGACCCATGTTTGGAGGCCATGAGTCCTCGACGCGGCTGTCGCGGGTTCGACTCCCGGACTCGACGATATTTGCTGCATGTCTTCCCCCCTCTCCTTCCCCCTTTCCTGTCAGCCTACTTTGATATAAGGGACACTAGAACCCACAAAAAGACCCCCTGGAGGGGTAAAAAACCAAAACATCCTGCATTAATGTTTACACCGTACGGCCAGACAGAGATTTTAAGCGGAACGGCTAAAGCAAGTGAGGTGGATTAGCATCGCCTGCCAACAGCTGATGACATCTGACTGTGGACTATTGTCTCGCCTGCTCAGACACTGACTGTCATTGCAGTCATGAGACTGTCATGCAGCAAACATCTTCAGGCCTCTTCAGTCAGAGGCCTTTTCAAATGAGTTGGAAGACTGACTGCTGCTGGAGGTGCTTCCTGCCTACAGTATAGCCGTCCGCAATTAATCTTTAGCATCACATGCTTTGTACACTTTTATTTGCAAAATCATTTTGATTCTATTTCTCAGTTTACACAGTACGTTGAAGACATAAAGTTCCTATTAAAAAACACTCAGTTTTGTGGCTGTAAAGTAACAAAATATGAAAATATCTTAAGGGGAATAAACCCTTTTGTAGTGCAATTAGACGTAACCTCCAGTGAAGGTGTGCACTCGCTCTTTCACAGTTCATGCCTCAACTGTGGAGCGGAAACTCCAGAGGACCCCTGCAGTGAACCGTGAGTCCTCTGCACATTGTGCATGTGTGTGTGTGTGTGTGTGTGTGTGATCAGTGGCGGGAAATTACCAAGCTAATGTTTAAAAGAAAAACAGATTGGCTCCAGATGTACTTTTAAGTTCTATTGGTACTTACCTATTGATCATAAGCAGGAAGCACCAGAGGGTGGAGGGGACATGGAAGGAGAAAGATAAAAAAAAGAGAGAGAGAGAAAGAAAACATAATTAGTTGATTGCAGGCAGGATATCGGCTAAACATGTCATTTTAACCGAACACAGTTTTTCTACCTGCGCAGGCTAAACCTCAGGAGAGCGCATGAGAGTTTCATGGCGTCGTGTTTCATGACATCAAACCGGAGCTCTGCTTTCTGCTCCCTGATAAAAATCTTATCTTCCAAGCCGGAGAGAGGAACCAAAACCCCTCCCTCTGATCTGAAAAATCCCCTCTCCCGCTCCCCTGAGTGTTTGACGGAACTTTACGGATGCCAGACTTGGGCCTCACTCGCGCGCCGACCGCCTCGCTCTGAACGCGTTGTTCCCCCGAGGGGAGTTCGCCGAGACAAAGAGAGAAACGGTCCAGAGAGGAGAAAGTAGGCCTGACTCTTGAATAGCCCCCGCTGGCCCTGGAGGGATTTTTCTTTTCTTTTTTCCCCCTAAGAGCTTTGTGAACGGCAAACTAAAGGAATGGCTGCCTATAGGCAGTGAAATCACAGCAGTCATTGGGTTATTATGCTACGAGGGACAGGCGCCATCCAGCTCAAAGAGCAAAATATGCTTTTGGGGCCATAAAGCTGGAGCTAAAGAGCAGCTTTGCCCTACAGAGAGAACTGCTTTATCCTTTTCTTTATAAACTCCTCCATGCTGGTCAGGCCTTTTCTTTCGTACAGCACGTCTGGTTTACTTCTTACGCTCCGACTTGACAAAATCTGCCCACTATACCGGACTGCAGCAGCAGCACTTTGGTAATGACGGGTCCTGTTCTCCTTTCAAGATGTATAATTAGCGGGCGCGGTGAAGAGGCACGGCACCCCGTGACACTCTGCAGGACGTGTGGCGACGGTTTTACACCAGGAGACGTCTTCGGCACAAATTAAGACGCAGCAGCGTCCGCTAGGAGTCTGGAGGCGCCGATGGGAGCCCATAGGTCTTCAGGATGCTGTTTTATTGGGAGATGGATGCATCTGGATTTGTTGGCTGATTTCCAGTCGCTCTGACCTGCCGATGCCAGATTGAGCTGCTTCAGTAGAAGCGCAAGACGTAAGAACAGCCTTCAGAAATGTTCCCTGTAAAACCGAGATCTGTCTTATCAGCGATCTTGTCGTGAGCTAGAATCTGGTGATTTCAGCTCACTTTGACTTCTTCACTCAGTGGCAGCATCGGCTTTGAACAACTCTGTGTCTGCTGTTGAAATGATAAAGTCTTGCTCTCTCTCCCTCTCTTGCAGTATTAACAATGAGTTTGATACTGCGGTGTATACTGATCGCAACAGACAGTTACTCGTGTTTCCTTTACGTTGTGAGCAGAAAAATAGGTTCTCTAAAAAGCACACAACCAGAGCCAGCGAAGTCAGTTTTAGACCAGCACAGCTTGTTTCGAGGGGGGAAAAAACGTATCTTCATCCACTCTTGCTTGTTTCTAATGGAGTCCAACCTCCCCCAGACGTTTTTTCTCATAAAATGGCAGTCAGAGGAAGTCGGACCGAGAACCGAGAACCGGAGATCAGGCCCGAAGTTTTACACTTCAACTTTAGTGCCACACGTCGCTTTGCAGAGTCAGCACAGAGGCCGGGAGTATAGACCATTACATTTTCCAGCAACAACAGCAGACATCCGAACTGAAGCTGTGAAGCGGAGCGTACGCCGCTAAGATAACAACTGGCCCCCCGAGTGAGGCCGAACTGTTATCACCGATCCTGGATTCTCTCAGGCTCAACAGCGGAAACACGTCCTTGCGTTTCCTGTCATTTCACGCCGAGTCTCGGCTCGACCGGGAACACGGGCAAAGCGAAACGAGGAAAAAAAAAAGAAAAAAAGAAAACAAAAAACATTGAAAGAAATCATGTGGGAGCCAAGAGCTGGGTCATGATCATAACAAGCAAGTTGGGCTCTTTTCCTCCCTAATGCACCTGTGGGAGCTGCAGCCAACTAATAAAAACATGCAAGCCCTTAAATCTACTCTGCATCACTTCCCAAAGGTCTCAGCCCAGGAGAGCAAATCAGGGCTGGAAAACATAACATCTGTTTGCGGCGCGCTGCCGGCCGCCTCGCTTCGGAGAGATTGCCATGGAAGTGTGGAGTCGAACTTCCCGGCCGAAGCCAGAGGAGGATCTGCTGCTCCAGCTGAACAAACAGCTGAACTGCACAGAGCGGCGTAGGGAGGGGTGTGAGTGTCAGACAGCCAGGAGTGGCTGCGTTGAGGGCCTGTGTGTGTGTGTGTGTGTGTGTGTGTGTGTGTGTGTGTGTGTGTGTGT